>NC_072731.1:171435153-171735153 GCF_026930045.1 Uloborus diversus
TTTAATGTTCCAGAAACGCGAGGAGTTAAATGCGAGGAGAAAGCCTTTTACGTTTCGTCTTCGAAGTCGAATGCGTGACCTTCGCTTCTCCCCTATCGGAGGAGGGGATGACGTCACTTCCTATGCCATTTGACGTCACAAGCGCTTGAACTTTAAAAATTAATTTAAAAAAAAACTACTTATCGTATCGCAAACATTTTTTCACCTATGATGTTCATACATGTTACTCTATCATATAAAAATAAACTTGAAAAATCGAAAACTTCCCTATTGGAAGTATACATCTAGGGCTAACGGTTGCAGGAACAAAGGTCACACAGGTTGAGGGGTCCAAGTACCTTTTGAACATTTTTTTTAAATTTGTGAATATTGTGTTTTTTTTTTTTTTTTTGAAACCATAACATACACATTTCGCAACAAACAATTTATTTTCAAAATCTTAAAATATTGCCCACATTTTTTAAAAATAAAAAAAAATTTTTAAATTTCAATTTTTAAAAATTCCTAAGGCTTTTTTGTTTTTGCACTTATTTAAAAAAAAAAAAAGATTTTTGCTAAGCAATCACAATATTCATCTCTAAAAATCTGTGCATATATGTATTGGAATATTTTCTGTGATTAATTATGTAAAAAATCGTAATTTTTTTTCAAAACATTTTGTTTTTAAAGGTATAACATGCTCTAAACATTTGGGTCATTTATAAAATGCTTATCTAATGCACAGTTTTGTTAAATATATTATCCTGACTGCAAAAAAGTATTACTTTAAAGCTGTATGTTTAATAGAAAAAAATCCTTAGGGATTCTAATGACATGAAAACACAAAAAAAAAAAAAAAACATCACCGAGAAAAAGCAATTTCAAGTTTTTCTTTTGCATAAGAACACACAGCGAGCATGACCTAAAATTACTCATAACTTTTTAAAAATTTGAACTAAAGCGATGAAACATTTTCCCTGTGTTTGGAATAATTTGTAGTTTTGAAATAAACAATAAAATATTTTTTGATCGTTTCATCATTTTTGAGGTACCCCTAAAAAACGGAATACCCTATATAATGTGATACGCACTCACGACGCGACCAGATATTCAACTATTCAACTTTAACATTTCCGGTAATTGCTGTTATTGTATTGATATAATTCCGTCCTGCATTCCTGCTTTATCAAAGTTAACTGTTTTCGTGTGGGCTAATAAAAAAATATGTAAAGAAAAAAAGAATGTAAGAATTATAAATTAATGAGTACATTATTTTGTGCTAGAATTTTTTTGCAATTTTTCTGGAGAAAAATAAGCCTCTTCGGAAAAAAACTTTTTTCCCCCCAAAATATCCAGTTTTCCCCCGACATTCCCATTTCTAATCAAATAAATGAAAAAAAAAAAAAAAAACTATGAGTTCATGCTTGAAGACCTTTTGTGGCATTGATTTCATCCATCGTCAATATACTCAACACCAAAAGAGAAAGCAGAACACAAACAGAACAGATAAAAAAAAAAAAAAAAATTGACATCTTGAATTCAAATTAGGTTTTTCGCAATCACGAGTGTGTGTATGTAGGCGTGTGTGTTTGTGTGTGGGGGGGAATGTGTGTAGGGGGTATGTGTATGTGTGTGTAAGCATGTGTGTTTGTGTCTGTGTGTAGGCATAAGTGTGTGAGTAGTTGTGTGTATGAATATGTTTGTGGGGGGGGGGGATATGTGAATAAGTGTGTAGGCTAATGTGTTTGTGTCTGTGTGCAGGTATGAATGTGTGGGTAGTTGTATGTGTGTGTGTATGTGTTTGTGTGTGTGCATGTGTAGGTGTCTGTATGTATTATGTGTGTGTAGGTGTATGTGTGTAGGTGTATGTGCGTATATGTGTGTGTGTATGTGTGTGTGTGTGTTGTGCGTGCGTAGGTGTATGTGTGTGTTTGTGTGTTTGTGTATGTGTGTGTAGGTTGTATGTGTGTATGTGTTTGTGTGTGTGTATGTTGTGTGTGCGTGTGTGTGTGTGTAGTTGTGTATGTATGCGAGGAGCAGCATCGTGAGGAGCCGGTCGACGGTGATGGTGCGGAGGATGGCGGTAGGAAAATAAATCAAAGGACATCAAAACAGTCAAGTAAGAACAATAAGCAATCGTGATTGCTCAAAAAAAAAAAAAAAGAAAGAAAAAAAAAACATCCCCACGTATCACCTGCATCTTCGACGAGGGCCCACAACAAGACGGGGCAGCCGAAAGATTAAAACGAAACGTGTGATTGCCGTGCAATTTATGAGCGGAATTATTACAGCTCGGAGCGTTTAATCGACGCGGACGAGGTACCCCCGTCAACCCCTCGCAATCTAATCCCCGAATTTAATGCTCCACCCTTATTACGACCAAAAGAACTCCTCAACGAACACGGTCACTTTCCAATAAACTTGAGCTCTTGCCAAGACTGAGTTCATTTCGCTTAACTTCAACGAATCCCCTTCTTTTTTTAGAGACTCGCCATTTCATCAACTCGTGATTTGGTTTTGTCGGAATGCCCTTTGGAGGGTTGTTTACAGCGCCTCTCCATTGTTCACGAACCGAGTCACGTGATTAATAAAAAAACCACGAGGAGCAATGGCTGGAGAGAAGAGAATTGGTAATAGGAGAAAAAAGTCAACTCGTTTAAATTAATAGTTGCTAATGATCATGTGGTTATGAAAGCAAGATTAAATTCCACGGTAGCAAGATTTGCCCTGCCGTGGTACGGAAGTACGCGTAGAAATGAGTTTGAGAAACGCGTTTTTGATTTCTGTTAAAGCACTTATTTGTTATTTTCGCTTGCCGTAATCGCGGAAAATTTAAGCTCCGCCAAAGTTTTTTCGCCGTGGATTTCTCAACTTATGTTCTACTTTATGTATAACTAGCTGCGTTGCCCGGCTTTTCCCGGTCTACCTTGAAAATAACCCTTGTGTCAAGTGAAGTACATTCAATAACCAGGCTTAAATGAAAGAAAAAAAAAACCATCATGCAAAATTTCCCCTCCAAACAATGACGACAGATATTAAAATACTTTCAAGAAATTAAAATAAAATGAGAAAGATGGATTGAAAACGCGTAACCATGGAAACACAATAAAATAAGTAAAAGAATTGAAAATGAGAAAGATGGAAATAAACAATGGATTCAAAAAGCGTTACCGTGGAAACGCAAAATAAAATGGTTAAAAACTTGAATAGAGAACAGATTTTTGAACTTCATTTAATTCGCTTGTAACTTTTTTTCTAATGGAGATAGAGGGTTAAACTTCCGACCTTAGGTTGAGTTAGATCTGGAGTAAAAAAAACAGCTCTTTCCAATGCTGTCAAAAATAAAACTGTGGGACAATTCCTTCACTTTTTATTGATGGATTTAATGAAGAAAGTAGTGCCTAAATTTCAGCTAAGCCTAAAAAAAAAAATAAAAAAATTCGAGATTAAAACGCAAATTACTCCCGCCGCAATTAAGTTAGAGCATTGAAACAAATTGCGTAGAACGCAGAAAATTCCACCTTTTCCAACGATATGTAATATTAATATATGCAAGTAATTTTTCATCCCCATATTTGAGAATTTATGTGAAAAATGGACGTAAATTGGAATAAAAAAAGAACTATTCATCGAATTGTTTTCGAACTGGTCTGCAAACCTTCTCAGGACTTAAAGGAACAAACTGTGAAAATTTCAGCGCAATCGGCCGGGTAGTTCTCGAGTTTTGCGAGTTCAAACACACAGACGCTTTTTGGAGACTTCATTTTATACTATGTAGATATTCGCGAAATCACCGATATTTTATTTTCGCGAAAATTACGGCACGGGAAAATAAGTGATTGTACAGCCTAACTACAACCCCACTAGAAAAAAAAATCAAAATTTTTTCAAAACAAATTTTTGGAAAAAATGCTTGTGACACTTTTTAAGCCAATCTTCTAAGAAAGCTCTGCTGATTTAGATTTTCTGCAGAACGCTCTTTCGAAAATCTTGTGATCTTTCTCAAGATGGCAGTTTTGTGCATTTCCTTAAAATTATGTTTTGAAGAAAATCCAAACTTTCTTTTTTTCTTTAAAAACCTTTCTATTAATTTATTTATTTTATTTTATTTATTTATTTTTTTTTTAAATTTATTTTTTTATTTTTGCCCCAAACAAGAAATAGTTCAAGAAAATAAGTGCTTGTACAAAGTAAAATTTTAAAACCTTTTTCAAATTTTTAAAAGAAGTCCAGTTATTTGTCACACTTCGTAAGCCTACTTCTAAGAAAAATCTGCTGACTAAAAGTTTTTAGATTTTCTGCAGAATGCTCTTTCGAAAACTTTGTAATTTTTCTCAAAGATGGCAATTTGGAGCATTTTCTTGAAATTATGGTTTGAAGAAAATCCAGACTTTTTTTTCAAATTTTACGCAAGGAAGCATTTTAAACATTTAAAATATCTAGCAAACTGCACATATGAAATCGAAAAATAAACTCCTTTATGCTCTATGACCGTTTATATTAGCAAAAATCTCATTACACTAGCAATTTGACGTCCTTTTCATGCTTTGTTTGCATAAGAAACCCAATAAATAAACTTGTACACAATAGAGCTGAAGTAAAATAGCTGACAATCTTTACTAATAATAAAGCTGAATGTCTCTCTGTCCGGAGGATGTCTGGATGTCTGGATGTCTGTAGGATATCTGTAGGATGTCTGTGACGCGCATAGCGCCTAGACCGTTCGGCCGATTTTCATGAAATTTGGCACGAAGTTAGTATGTAGCATGGGGGTGTGCACCTCGAAGCGATTTTTCGAAAATTCGATGTGGTTCTTTTTCTATTCCAAATTTAAGAACAAAACCATCATAAGATGGTTAAAGTACGAAATTATCATAACGTGTAACCGTAACATGGACACAAGCCAATTGGCGAGATACGAAATTATCATAACGTGGAACCGTAACATGGACACAAGCCAATTGGCGAGATACGAAATTATCATAACGTGTAACCGTAACATGAGTACAAGCCAATTGACGAGAAAATTCACAATACATTATTTGTAAATACAGGCGAACCAAAAGACCTTTTAATTTTTCTGTTACGGGCGAAGCCGTGCGGGTACCACTAGTAAATAAATAAATAAATAGAGAAAGGAAAACCGCAGAATCGTTGAATTTTCTTCTTATTTTTTCAAATCTTTATTTTTTTTCCCTTTTTTTTTTTTTTTTTTTGAGCAATCACGATTGTTTATTGTTCTCACTTGACTGTTTTTGAGGTCCTATCATTTTATTTTCCCACCGCCACCCTCCGCACCATCACCGTCGACGGGCTCCTCACGATGCTGCTCCTATAGCGAAAGCCGTCTCCAGGTTGCATCCATGTCCTACACACACGCGCACACATACACAACTACACACACACACGCGCACATACACACACACACACAAACACATACACACACGCATACATACAAACACCTACACATACTCACCAATACATTCAGACACATACACACACACAACTACCCACATTTCATGCCTGCACACAGACATAAACACATATCCCTACGCACACACATTCATACACACAGCTACCCACACACTTATGATAGCACATAGACACAAACACATACCCCCTACACACACATACACATATCACTACACACAAACACACATACCCCACACACAAACACACACGCTTACATACACACACTCGTGATTGCGAAAAACATAATTTGAATTTTGACATCTTGAATTCAAATAAATTATTTTTTTTTCTTTCTTTCTGTTTTTTTTTCTTTCTTTCTTTTTTTGGAACAAATAAGAAATAGTCCTTACGAACCTGCGAAGACTGTTTTAGCCACCTTCAACTTCCGCAGTTCAAGTGAACAAACACATAATCGAAAAATTTACCACGCATTATTGTGAGTTTTCCTTCCATATGAACACACAAGGCAAGGTGGGAGGGTAAACCACAATTGAAGCTCTCCATGATTTTTTTTATTATCGTTCTTTTAAAACTCGAGGTCTCTTCTAAGTCTCGAGGTCAGTAGGCGTTTATTTTTGCGAATGATTAGCGCCTAGCGCCTGAGAGGGGACCGCTGCATAATTAGAAGCAATAAAAACGGTGTAAATTACCAGGAAGTTTAGCGAAATGACAGAACCGGTCACGTGATTATTTTAATGAGGCTGCGGAAAAAAATGGAATGTCAAGGCTACAACATACGTAACTTATCCTTTGCTATAAACTTCAGGTGTCGTGACGCGGAATTGTGTCCATACAAATCTTTTATTTCGAGACTAATTAGTCAATAGATAGCAGATATTGCTGTGGAAAAGCACATGCGTACTTCAAAGTTATACTTTATTACATTGGCGCAGCGAAGGAGGGGTGTGGGGTGAAAACCCCCCGAGGCATTGGTTTTAACATAAATGGAAATTCAATTCTTATACAGTAGTTTATGCATATGAAAGAGCTGTTTTGATTAAAAAAAAAACCTTTCAAAAGGTATTTTTCCTCAAAAAATCTTCTTCAGAAGGTATTCTTGATCAAAAAACCACCTCCAGAAGGTATTTTTGATCAAAAACTCCCCTCCAGAAGCTATTTGTGATCAAAAAGACACAGATATGTCAGGATGGACTTCGGCCGACGAAATTGGTAATTAAAAGTCATTAATTGGTCAATTAATGACTTTTCTTAATTTGCGAATAAAAGGGTCAAACAGTTTTTCAAAAAATTCAACTTCAAAAGCAAGATATTCAGGATCTAAAAATCACTACGCTTAAAACATTTCGGCACTTCAAACTCGCTTATGTTCACTGAATAAATATAGCCAATTTAACAGTTCTCTCTTAAGCATGCCTGACCCAACTTCGATATAGCAACCATTAAAATTGATGATTTACCATTGATGATGTCAATAAAAAGACCTAACAGTTTTAAAAGACACAATAAATTTCAAAAACAACACACTTAAGATCCAGGCTGAACAACTTTGCCGGAAAAACATCGTAACTTCTTGTTCGCTTATGGTTTACCGCCAACTTGAACATATGTCTAGTTCTGGAACAGCTCCTATGATCCCTTATGATAATATTCAATATTTAATGCTAAACTCTGTGTCTCACATAGGCGGATTTAGGCTGTAAATTCTGGGGGTGCAACAATACCGGGGGTCGGGGGGAGGGGGAAGGGATGCCAATTACGGTTAAGGCTACTATTTTGACGGCAAAGGCGACTAGGGCGACTATATTAGTCAAAATATGTGAAAAAAAGACAATTATGCATCCAATTGTGAAAAAACGACGACCATCTAAGTAAATTCGACTGAAATTTGTAAAAACGGTTTTTTCCCCCCAGGAAAAAAAAAGGTTAAAAAAATGAAAATTTGCTTCACCAGGAGAAAAAAGTACCGCGTTTAATTTTTTAAAACAATCGTTTAAAAAGTGGAAAAATGAAATGTTTAAAAAGTGAGGAAATGAAAGGCTACTAAAGCAACTATTTTTAGCAGCGGAACTCAGTGGTAGCCCTGGGGGTATTCCTTAGGACAAACATGGGCTCTTCGGGGGGCCCTTCTTTGGAAAATTTTGAAAATTTACAGTAAAAATGCTGGTTTTTAGTTCATTTCAGAACAATTTTATAGCACTGTTTACTGGAATGAGATGTATAAGGACTTCAAACAGTTTATATAGTGAAATCTCGTTACAATGAATACTAAAACAACGAAATTTCCATTTCAACGAAATGAGTTTTTGGTCCCAATTTAATTGCTGTTACGTCGATGGGATTCTATTACAACGAAATTCCCTTACAACGAACAAAATTTTTAGTCCCTTGAAGTGCGTTATAACGGGATTTCACTATATTTGTTTTGAGGAAGTATGTTACAATAGTCATAATTTTTGACTTTATTACCCATGTAAAGTCAGACCAAACAACGTAAGTAGAAGCACAAATTTATAAATTACAGCAGACACGTGTTTTCGGCGTTACAGGGAACGCCTTTTTCAATGCAAAAATAATGAGCTTATGGATGAAAAGACATCCGACAAAAGCCAAGAGCAGATAAGCATGCAGCTTAAAAGATAAAAACAGCGGATTAGCCAAACACCAATGACAAAGTTATAAACCTTTCAGGAACCAATAGGAATGCAAGCAAAGGTCAGGAGCTTTCGCTTAGGTACGAACCCAGAAAGAAAGAATTCAATTGGACAAGGATTAAGCCGAAGCTTAAACAAAAAGAAAAGAAATTGTCAGTAACCGTGAACCGCAAGAAAGGAAAAGCAGAATGGAAAACCATGAAAAAAGATAAACAGAAACAAAAAAATATTCGAAAAAAGGAAAAATGAAGATAAATAGAAGAAAATTGGGGGGGGGGGTGTCAATCAAGACAAAAAGGCGAAAATAAACAAAGAAAGATAGATAAAAAAAAAAAAAAAAAAGAGGGGGGGGGGAATGGGGAAAGGACAGTATTAAAGATATGGGAGCCAAATGTTAGAAAAATATGGAACTGCACTAAGATCGTTAACTAAGTTAGAACTGTTCCTCAAAATATGAAAGGATTCCCAAAAGTCAAGATCTGATGAATTGGGGCATTTTTGGATAATCTGAAAAGAGGGTAAAATCAAAAGAGTGATTCGAATCCCAACAATGTTGAGCAATACTAGACTTATTTAATTGTTGTTTTTTCACATAATTTTGATGCTCTTTCAAGCGAATTTTTAAAGCACGCCGAGTCTGTCCAATATAGGCAAGTTTACAACTACAATTAATTCTATAAATTCCACAACAATTAAGAGGGTGAATAGGATCTTTAAGAGAAGAGAATGAAAGTTTATTAATAGGAGAGAACACCACCTGGAATTGGAAACGTTTTAGAATCTTAGCAACCTGATAGCTTACAGATGGAAAGAATGGCAAAACAACCAAATTCTTTCTGATGAAGGTTCGGTTAAGAACATTAGTTTGGGATTTATTTGAAAGTTTTTTATAAATGGAATCAATCAAAGTTGGCGGATAGTCTCTATCAATTGCCAACAGCTTTAAGATAATTAAGTTCCACTTTAAGAAGTTCCGACGAAGAACAAATATTAATTGCGCGATAAACAAAAGAATTAAAAGCAGAATATTTTTGATTTGGAGGATGAGACGATAGTCTATGAGGAGGTAAAGAGACAGCAAAAGGTTCGCGATAAACAGTAGTTTCAAAACCAATTTCTGTACGAGAAACAAGTACATCAAGAAATGAAATGCAATTATTCCGTTCTTTCTCACAAGAAAACTGAATATGAGGATCAATGGAGTTTAAAATAGATAAAACCTCATCACTCTCAAACTGATTCTGGTTCATTAGAACAAAACAATCATCAACATACCGAACATAAAATTGGAACTGCAGTTTTTGGAACAGCTTAACCTCAAAATAATGCATGTAAATATCACTAAGAATGGGGCTAAGTGGGTTACCCATAGCCAGACCATCTAACATAATATAAAAATTCCCATTAAAAACAAAAGAACATTGTTTAAGACAAGTACGGGTAAGGAAAATTAAATCCTCAATTTCCGTATTGGTGAAATGAAATTCAGAAAGTCTTCTACGAAGGCATAACAATGAACCCTCGACGGGAACGTTCGTAAATAAAGAGTTAACATCAAAAGAAGCCATAAAAGAATTATTTGGAACGAAACTATGAATTTTTTTAACAAACTCAACAGAATTTTTAATGGTAAATAAATTGTGACTCCTAAGGGGAGAAAACACAGAGACTAAATATTTTGCAAGTTTGTACGAAGCCGTACCAATATTGGAAACAATCGGCCTGAAAGGAATACCAGCTTTATGCACCTTAGGTAAAGCATAAAATCTCGCACAATTAGCAATAGATGGAACAACAGAGCGTTTAACATTTGAAGGAATAGACTGAACAGACTTAACAGCAGATGCAATAGTTTTTAACTCTTTATCACTAGGATCTTTAGAAATTTCAGCATATGGCCCAGAAGGCATATGGCCCATCTTAGTGCAGTTCCATATTTTTCTAACATTTGGCTCCCATATCTTTAATACTGTCCTTTCCCCATTCCCCCCCCCTCTTTTTTTTTTTTTATCTATCTTTCTTTGTTTATTTTCGCCTTTTTGTCTTGATTGACACCCCCCCCCCCCCAATTTTCTTCTATTTATCTTCATTTTTCCTTTTTTCGAATATTTTTTGTTTCTGTTTATCTTTTTTCATGGTTTTCCATTCTGCTTTTCCTTTCTTGCGGTTCACGGTTACTGACAATTTCTTTTCTTTTTGTTTAAGCTTCGGCTTAATCCTTGTCCAATTGAATTCTTTCTTTCTGGGTTCGTACCTAAGCGAAAGCTCTTGACCTTTGCTTGCATTCCTATTGGTTCCTGAAAGGTTTATAACTTTGTCATTGGTGTTTGGCTAATCCGCTGTTTTTATCTTTTAAGCTGCATGCTTATCTGCTCTTGGCTTTTGTCGGATGTCTTTTCATCCATAAGCTCATTATTTTTGCATTGAAAAAGGCGTTCCCTGTAACGCCGAAACACGTGTCTGCTGTAATTTATAAATTTGTGCTTCTACTTACGTTGTTTGGTCTGACTTTACTATTCAGCACAAAGGTATTTATTTATCTTATTTGTGGCTTAAACGGGCCTTACGTTTACATTTTCCGCCTTTTATGCAATTTGTGTTTTTGTTTTTGTTTTCGGAATTTTTGTCTATTGTTGTATTTTGATCGTGATTTTTTACTTCTTGTTTCTTATTCATTCTGTTATTGTTTGATTTTGTTTATTTTCATTTGTTTTGGTTTTGCTTTTGATTATGTCTCAAATCAATAGGTTTGCCAATCTTCGGATTAAGAAATTTCGTTTTTTGAACCATTTAAAATTTCTTCAAGAGTGTAGGCGCAAGAAAATTATTCCGAAGTTTATTTCTTTGAAATGTAATTTACCACGTTCTGTAAAAATTGACAAAGTAATCTTTCGGTCGAAATTGGCTTTACTCAGAGCTTCGATCCAGGAAACTAGGAAACATTTATCGTTTATTGAACGTGAACTTTATGATTTACATCTTGCGGTTTCTAATTCCATTCCGAACTTTAACATTATTGACAGAAATTCTTGGTCTAGAACCCTTCGTTCCTCTGATAAACATCAAATTGTTTTGAAAAAGAAATTAGCTATGCTTTGTAAATCTTCTCATGTCGTTCCTCTTGATAATTTACCTGTTGTTAATAAGAAGGTTGTTGTTAATCTTTCTAGCGTTCCATTAAGTAATTCTCAAATTGAGGCTCTAAAATGTAATGATAATTTTGCTGTGAGTGTTAATCCTTCTTTTTCAAAGCTTATTGCTCCTGTTGAGAAAGCTTTTAAATTTAGTGCCTTAACTTCCTCTCAAAAAGATTCGATTCGGCATCTTATAGCTTCTAATATTGACTTTAACTCGAAAATTTCTAAACCTGTATTTGCTAATACTGTTAGCCGTTCTGTTAAAGACTTAGTTTCGAATTCTGATCTGGTTGTTACCAAAGCTGACAAGGGTGGCCAAATTGTTGTTCTTGACAAATCATCTTATGTTGATAAAACTAATGATTTGATTTCTTCTGGGCCATATGCTGAAATTTCTAAAGATCCTAGTGATAAAGAGTTAAAAACTATTGCATCTGCTGTTAAGTCTGTTCAGTCTATTCCTTCAAATGTTAAACGCTCTGTTGTTCCATCTATTGCTAATTGTGCTAGATTTTATGCTTTACCTAAGGTGCATAAAGCTGGTATTCCTTTCAGGCCGATTGTTTCCAATATTGGTACGGCTTCGTACAAACTTGCAAAATATTTAGTCTCTGTGTTTTCTCCCCTTAGGAGTCACAATTTATTTACCATTAAAAATTCTGTTGAGTTTGTTAAAAAAATTCATAGTTTCGTTCCAAATAATTCTTTTATGGCTTCTTTTGATGTTAACTCTTTATTTACGAACGTTCCCGTCGAGGGTTCATTGTTATGCCTTCGTAGAAGACTTTCTGAATTTCATTTCACCAATACGGAAATTGAGGATTTAATTTTCCTTACCCGTACTTGTCTTAAACAATGTTCTTTTGTTTTTAATGGGAATTTTTATATTATGTTAGATGGTCTGGCTATGGGTAACCCACTTAGCCCCATTCTTAGTGATATTTACATGCATTATTTTGAGGTTAAGCTGTTCCAAAAACTGCAGTTCCAATTTTATGTTCGGTATGTTGATGATTGTTTTGTTCTAATGAACCAGAATCAGTTTGAGAGTGATGAGGTTTTATCTATTTTAAACTCCATTGATCCTCATATTCAGTTTTCTTGTGAGAAAGAACGGAATAATTGCATTTCATTTCTTGATGTACTTGTTTCTCGTACAGAAATTGGTTTTGAAACTACTGTTTATCGCAAACCTTTTGCTGTCTCTTTACCTCCTCATAGACTATCGTCTCATCCTCCAAATCAAAAATATTCTGCTTTTAATTCTTTTGTTTATCGCGCAATTAATATTTGTTCTTCGTCGGAACTTCTTAAAGTGGAACTTAATTATCTTAAAGCTGTGGCAATTGATAGAGGCTATCCGCCAACTTTGATTGATTCCATTTATAAAAAACTTTCAAATAAATCCCAAACTAATGTTCTTAACCGAACCTTCATCAGAAAGAATTTGGTTGTTTTGCCATTCTTTCCATCTGTAAGCTATCAGGTTGCTAAGATTCTAAAACGTTTCCAATTCCAGGTGGTGTTCTCTCCTATTAATAAACTTTCATTCTCTTCTCTTAAAGATCCTATTCACCCTCTTAATTGTTGTGGAATTTATAGAATTAATTGTAGTTGTAAACTTGCCTATATTGGACAGACTCGGCGTGCTTTAAAAATTCGCTTGAAAGAGCATCAAAATTATGTGAAAAAACAACAATTAAATAAGTCTAGTATTGCTCAACATTGTTGGGATTCGAATCACTCTTTTGATTTTACCTCTTTTCAGATTATCCAAAAATGCCCCAATTCATCAGATCTTGACTTTTGGGAATCCTTTCATATTTTGAGGAACAGTTCTAACTTAGTTAACGATCTTAGTGCAGTTCCATATTTTTCTAACATTTGGCTCCCATATCTTTAATACTGTCCCCCCTTTCCCCATTCCCCCCCCCTTTTTTTTTTTTTTTTTTTTTTTTTTTTTTTTTTTTTTTTCCCACTCATTTTTATCTATCTTTCTTTGTTTATTTTCGCCTTTTTGTCTTGATTGACACCCCCCCCCCCAATTTTCTTCTATTTATCTTTATTTTTCCTTTTTTCGAATATTTTTTGTTTCTGTTTATCTTTTTTCATGGTTTTCCATTCTACTTTTCCTTTCTTGCGGTTCAAGGTTACTGACAATTTCTTTTCTTTTTGTTTAAGCTTCGGCTTAATCCTTGTCCAATTGAATTCTTTCTTTCTGGGTTCGTACCTAAGCGAAAGCTCTTGACCTTTGCTTGCATTCCTATTGGTTCCTGAAAGGTTTATAACTTTGTCATTGGTGTTTGGCTAATCCGCTGTTTTTATCTTTTAAGCTGCATGCTTATCTGCTCTTGGCTTTTGTCGGATGTCTTTTCATCCATAAGCTCATTATTTTTGCATTGAAAAAGGCGTTCCCTGTAACGCCGAAACACGTGTCTGCTGTAATTTATAAATTTGTGCTTCTACTTACGTTGTTTGGTCTGACTTTACTATTCAGCACAAAGGTATTTATTTATCTTACAATCGACTGTTCTAGTTTTGAAACAATAATTTCAAAATAAGGATCGTTTAAATCTATCCACCAGGAATAAATGAAAATAGGTGGTCCTAAATTTTGATTCAGATCACTTTAATATAAAATGTAAAAAAAATATAGTATATTCTAAGAAAGATAAATTTATTTGTATTAATAATTTATTTCCATGTTTTTATTTTGAAAAATTAAAAAAAGTAAAAAATGCTTTATTTAGGAAAATGTGGAGCACAACAATAGATAATGAAATTCTGTAGTTAATATTAATTTTACATAACTGCAGTCTTATTATGGTCTAAGATCCGACTTATAGGTTGATCTACTCTCATCGAGTTTCCTCATTGGTTACAGATAAAAATGTAGATAAAAATGTTAAAAAATACGATGCTATAGGATTGTCCAGGCAGAAGGGATCCAATCATAGCATTTTTGAAATTAGAAGTTTCTGTAATTGAGTAGTTAGTTCCACGTATCTTCAAATTTTGCAGTAATCTGCAAATTTTCTGCAACTTTTTTAAACTATAAATCGATTCAAATTTCCCGCAAATGATGATTTTTCGGCTCAAAACTAGACATTTTCGCATAAAAATGATTTAGTGATTCCATTACAGAATTCTTCAAAAGATCCGTAGAAATTTTGCAAACTTTTGCAGAATTTCTCCTTTAGTTTGACGATACCTGCAGAAAAATTCCTCAATTATTGAAATTTTAAATCGTGACAATCCTATGATTGGACCACTTTTGAATAGACAACCCTACACCATCATAGTTGTAATATTTTTATGTACATTTTTATGTATAGCTTTTTAGGATACTCGATGAGGATAGGTCAACTTAAATAGGTTCTTCTGCTAATACATATATTCAGATCTCGACGCAGGCATGAGCATTATTTCAACGTTTGATGTATCCTCGACTAGCTGCGAGGACACAGTGATGCAACAGTAAAGAATGTGAGTGAAATACTAGTTTATTTCATGAAACCAGACCCTAATAAAGCTCTCCTCCCTTCTGTAGTTCTCCCTTCAGTATCAAGCATCTTAGCAGCTAAGTTAAATAAATACCTTTGTGATGAAGACAAATAAAAACTAACAACGCCAAAACGCAAATTGTAGATTATTGAAGATACGTGTTTCGGGGAAAATCAAGAAACGCCTTTTAGATGCAAAAGAAATGAGCTTAAAGATGAAACGACATCCAACAAAAGCTTTTGTCGATTGCCACTTTTTGATTTCAACAATTCTTTGTTTAATTTTGAAAAGTTCAATAAAACTCAACATTAGCATATACGGAAAAATTCAAAGCAAATACAAATCCCAAACTTAGAGGTGAATTGGTTTCAAGCAAATTTGTTGGAAAAAGTTCCCCTGATGCAGAAAATATCTTTTTGATTTGAACAATTTTCCGCATTCAATTTTCAACAGTTCAATCCCCTTAACATTAGCACCAACGATGAAACTAAAAGTCGATAAAGACCCCGATCTTAAAGACGCATTTGCTTTAAACAAACTTCGTTTTAAATAGCTCTTGATGACCAACTACCGATTCCGACTTCTATAATTTTAGGGCCACCGACCCTGACTCCGTATCTTTGTCAAAAATTGAGACACTGAAGGAAAAGGACTGACTCCGTCTTTTGGAATTTTAAAGTTTTCGGCTACCGTAAACTGGGGCTACTTGGACCCTAAATTTCATATCTTTACGAGTTTTAGACTGATTTTTTAGTTCAACCCATAATGTGCACCGATAGCCTTGTTTTATCATTTTTCATACGTTCTGCTACCACCTTAAGCATTTTTAAACAACAATTTTAACCCTTTATATTTTCTTTTCTATTTTTTAAAAATCGGGTTCAAGTAGTTCCGCGCTGGGGCTACTTGGTCCCACTCAGCAAATCTATTAGAAAATGCTGTAAAACAGGTGGTGGTATCAAGAAGGACCAATGATTTTGAAAGAAAACTCGAAACGTACATTCTAGTGAGCAAACTATTTATGTAACTTGCAAATTATTTATATAAGTTAATATAAAATTAACGCAACATAAAAACATATATTTAGGCAAACATAATTTCTCAAATAGAAATATAATCTAAGTGCAGTTAAAACCAATTGAAATGCTCATTATTTAAACATTAGAAAGAATGAAAACTCCTCAATTTAATGGCTTGAGTGGATTTATTTTCTCTGATATTATTTAATACCTGCTCTTCCACGCTACAAATACTACAGGATGCCCTGGCTTGTTTTGTGAACAATCTTTTAATTTCCTTTTTCGAGTTGATATACTTAAGTCAAAATGATGTGATGCCACTTTCTAAGACATTTATAGTCCGGAACTAATTGAATCTGGACACAATTGTAATTTTTCCTCTTAATAATCCACATATTTCCTACTTCAAAATGTTCTCTTTTACTTTCGGGCCCTTTTTATCCCCAGATCTGCATATGAACGAGTATAAATAGTATTTAACCTTTTTATTTTAAAAGAATACAAAAACCTCTTTTAATATAATTTAGTGCTGAAATGTGGTCTGGGGTTGCATGAACGCTGGGTTCAAGTAGCCCCATTTTAAGGCATCCAGTAGACTTTTACTTACATTAGTTACTGTGTTAATTATATAGTTATTACCTTAAAACACTTATTTTATTAAGAAATAGAATGCAAACATAAAACTATCTTTACCTTGATGATATCAGATGTGTCCATGAACTTACATGTGAAAGTTTGCAGACACTAAAAACAACTGTTTAAACAACTTGCAGTCATAACCTCAATCAGAAAAAGGCGGGAATAGCAGAAACTTTCTTTCATGCTCCAGCCTCTGCCTAGTACTGCTACCTGTCATGGAGAAGGTTTTTTAAGTCTATACATTGAGTTTTATAGGACCAGGACGGATTTTAAACAATTTCTTTTCATGGGTTCAAGTAGCCCCACTTTACGGTAGGACTCCTTTTTCCCAAAATAAATCCGACTCCGGTTGCGCAAACATTGGCAGAGTTACGGGCTTTGAGGGAAAATGACTAACTCCGACTCCGAGTCGCTGAATTTAAAACCTTAAACTCCCGACTAATTTTAGCGTTATATAAACGTCACAAAAAAAAAATCTTCACCACTTCATGTATGTTGTGCACTTATTTATGCAAAGACTGCCAGTTTCGGGGGCTGCTTTGTAGGCGGTATAAATAAATGTTTGAGTCAATGCGTGCAGCTAATGTACATCTACTTAATCATCTTGTGTATCTATCTCTGTATCCACCTCTCTATATATTTATTAATATATATCTTTTATTTATTTTAAGAAAACATTTTCTATATCTATTCATCTACCAACAATATACCTTCATTTCTGATCTCTGTATTTATCGATAAATCTTTAAAAGAGTGAAAGTCTTGAACAGTTTCAACATTACTGCCCCTTTAACTACATAGTCTAATGCCCAACAATGTATATTTATTTCTAAACGTGAAATGAAACTCGACGTTAAATCCCGGTTATCACAAATTTGCCATTTCAACTGCGCTTGCGCACGGACTTTGCTATTTGGGCTTCTGTTTTAAGATTTCGTGTTGCTTGTTTATATTTAGGTTGTGCTAGAGTCCCAACAAATTAATGAATGCGATTAGAGTATTTTCACAACGATTTCGGGATACATTATATTAAACTACGGATATGAATAACTGATAATCTTTATAAAGAAAAGAGAAAAATTACACTTCAATATTTATTGGTTTGGAAATATTTATTTAACGTAAACGTAAAACACGTTATGTACTTCAAAAACGATCGGAATATTACAAATATCCGTCTTTTGCAGATATTTTACGTTAGGCGTAAACAGCTTAGTATTATACGTTTGTATTTAGGTTGAGGGTTCCGCTTTGTATTGGAAGTGATGCTGCAGATCGAGTACGCTCTTCTGAGGTTAAAAATTTGGCCCTGAAAAGGGCCTTTGTTTGATAGAAAAATCAGGCTCCGAATCCATTAATAATTAAGACGCAAAACTCAATCTTTACCGAGGCGTAAAAACTAAATCAAAGACAGCTTTGTATATTCTAATTTTTATCTGTTCTTATCTCATATTAACAAATTTATATGTTTTTCATTAGTTTGAGCAAGAGTTTCGAAATCAGCGAAGTCCGCGCGCAAGCGCAGTTCCAATGGCAAATTTGTGATAACCGGGATTTAACGTCGAGTTGAAATGAATTCATGGAAAACATTTTATTGTGACTCTTAACAATGACAAGATTATTAAAATTTGGGTTTTTACAACTATGCATTAATCCCGCATTGTTGGATAAAATGTGTTTTACAAAAAAGAAACAGAAAACATTACACAAAAAATGTTTCACATCAATGTATCAAAATTAAACGCACATTGTTACAAACACTATACCTGTTTCTGTGTAACAGCTTTCATGTTTCTAGCCTTACCGTTTACCCTGGAAATGCTCCACACACAAAGAAACAGCTTATTTTGCTGTTGTATAGATGTGTATAGATAGAAGATAAATTTATGTACATATTCATTTGTTCATTCTTTATTTTTTTACAAAAAAAATGTCATGTAGTACTCTTTTGATTTGGTGCATTACTATGTATGTACGTATAAATTAGCAACTTGTTTCAACAAAAAAGAGGGTCGTTTTTTAAGTTGGTTAAAAGCTTCGAGGAAAACGACTGCTCTTTACACAAAACCTCTCACTGTCAGAATGATTAATGTAATAGCTCGCTTCGTAATTCAATTTTCTTTGGCTTGTGCCCAAACAAAATTTAACAATGAAGAACTGCGGATAAACTCGAAGTCCATAAACCAATCTCATTTTGTATACATTTCCCTTTTATTAAACGAATGCAATTTCCTTTGCCATCTGTCAACGTATTTCGGCAAGAATCTTTTTGCCAAACAGATGAAAATTAAAAAAAAAAAACGTAATTCTTTCTTTTGTAAAAAGAAATAGTTCTGGCATTTCATGAATGCGTTTTTATTTAAATGGTTTATTATCTAGTTGGACTATGTAATTTAGAAAAAAAGGTTTGACTGGTAAAATTCAATAATGGAAGTACTTTAAAGCATTTCTCGAGACATTTTTGGACAGAAATTTTGAAACAAGTAAAAGAGTTTAATTTTTCGTAAAGAAAAATCGATTTTTTAAGATTTAATATCACAAGCATTCCCCTTAATGGTTTTCATACATTCCTACTCACTTTTTGCAACTGTTTTAACAAAATGGTACATTTTTAAACCTCTTAACTGCCGCGTCGTATATATACGCATTGCTCAGCCAATGTATTAACTACCCCGGCCCTCTATATGCGGTCTTTTGAAATAATATAATTTTCATTGCGCTGCTACCAGTAAAATTAATCTGAAAGCTTTCGATAACAAAACTTTGTTTTTTTTTCTTATTCTTTATTTTGTAAAAGGAAACAGTTTTTAGACATTAAACTTCCTAATGTATTGCATAACTACTATCACCTGTGAAAAAAGTGACACTGGACAGTAAACATTGAGCGTTTGCCACGACAGGTAAGGGGTTAATTAAAAAATTAGTTATAATTTTTTTTCGAATATAATGTCAATTTTTTTTTAATTTGTAATATTCATGCATTTTTTCAAAATGGAAGTGCGCAACCTGAAAGTATGACAAAAAAATAAAAAGGTAAATTGCCACTAATATAAAATGTCCGTGTTATCAAAGTTAACAAATTTCAACGCAATACTTAAACAATGAAAACTTAATTTGACACGTACGTATTAATAGTATACATCAATAGAAAGCCCTGATTTTTCTGCAAGTGAAAAACTTTGTTCGGAATTTCTAAGGTAATTGAAGTGAAAATAATAATCCATTTTAATTAATTTCAATCTAAAATACAGTTAATCCATCAATAAAAGTGGACCTATAAAAAAACTATGAAATCACAAAGAATAAGAAAAAAAGAAAAATGTAAGACAATTTTGTCTCACTGTTCCGCTGGTAAGTGGGGATTGTGAGAGACTTTTTTTTTTTTTTTTTTGAATTAGCGAACTTTGAAAGAATCTAATTTTACCTGGAAAAATATGAATGATTGTTGTCATTTGGTTTGGGTATGAGCTGTGGCCTTTGACAAGGTAAATTTCATGTTGTCTTGACATACAGTAGTGAAGTCTACCACGTACTTGTTTGGGACTCAGATAGAATGATTTAGATGATTCTTGATTCGTAAAATGACCTAAAGGGTCATCTTGTGATGTAACATTAGATACTTCATTTAGCTAAGGGCTACAGTAAACATTCGAAGACTTTCACTGTTGCCTTTGTCTATCACTAGTGCAACAGCTTTTTTCCTATCTGTTTCAGAAAATCTTCAAAATGGTATATATGACTTCCTTTTTCTAGGCATGTTGAAATTTGGAAATGTACATTTAGTATATTGCAACGAACAATTAAAAAAATAAAACTAATATGAATAAAATAAGTATGGGATTTTGAAATGTTTATGTGATATTGAATAGCAATAAAATTCATAATTTTAGTCGAGCATCCGTATTTTGCTGATGCAGAGCTTTCAAACTTAGTTTTTATTCTTTGCATCAACAGGCTATTTGAAATTAAATGTAACTCAATATATAATGTCTCCACTTTTAATATGAAATCGCCATGGGAGCAGTGAGCAACGAATTAATGACGTCTCATTATTCCCTCAATACAAAAATTAAAATCAATAGCCGCCATTCTGAGAAAAAGAAAATTATTAACATCGTTCTACTGCTAAAATGAACGTTAGTTAATAGGGTAATGTAAGATTAATAAACGAGTCTGAAAAGTTTATCTACAGTTTAGAAAAAGTGCAACAAACAATGGAGATAATTTCACTTCGATGGGTTCAAACTGAAATGACATAGTTATTTTTCTTACATGATACTTGAAATCAAACTTTTTTTCTGTTTTCGTGTTTGCAATATTTCGACCGTCAAGACAACAGAGCAAACGGTCTAATCTTGTGAAAATGAAGCCTTGAGTTCGTAACTGTATGTTGATTATTTTACATAGCTTGAATCGCGTAAGACAAGGGTTCTCAAACTGTGTGCCGTGGCACTCTGGGGTGCAGGACGAAAAGGTAAGGGGTGCCGCTTGAGAACCCCTGGCGTAAGAGCATTCTCGCTGTGTAAAAAAACAACAACCTATAGGTAGCGAAATACATTCAAGCTATGTAAAAAATTTAAAAAAACACCCTATAGGCAGCGAAGGACATTTGAACTATATAAAATAAACAACGTACAGGCAGCGGTAACGGTCTCTTGGTGAATCCTACTGTAAATACAGTGAAACCTGTGTAAGTTGACCACTCGCGGTGCACAACTTTAGTGGTCAACTTTTAAAAAATGTCAACTTACAGAGGTTGATTTATATGATTAGGGCTAATTCCGTGTCTGAGCGGGCAACTTAGACAAGTAGTCAACTTACAAGGGTGGTCAACTTCACAGGTTTTACTGTATTGAGGTTCAATGCGTTCTTGTTGAGAAAAAAAAACCACAGATGTTCAGAGTATTTTTTTTTTTCTTTTTTTTTTGAAATTGCTCAGATTATTATTTTTTTTTTTTTTTTAATTTAAAAACTTGTTGTTCTTTTGCGAAAATAATGTTTGGAATTCAACTGCAAGCTTAGCATTATACAATTTTATTTGATAATAAAAGCCTTATATGATCAAATTATTTTTTATGTCCTTTCATTTTGTACACAGTTACAACCGTAAGACACGTTTAGTAATTATTTGACACCTTTCTCCATCGTTTACGACTTGGTGAGCATCTTTTCTTAAAATGTTATAAAATACAGAATTTATTAGCTAACAACTTACGAAATGTGTACGTCACATTTTGCTACCCCCTCAATTTTCTACGAGAAATGATAACCTTAACTATAGCAAAATTGCTTAGGGAAGGATATGTTTCTATACTAAGCAAATCTATCTATCACAGAAATGTTGTTAAAATTTTGTGCTGAAGCGACGTGCAAGAAAAAGTTAACAAGTTGTCAGATTCAAAAGGAAGGCAAAAGCTTTAGGAAACGAACGACATAGAAGCAATCGATTGACAGTTACATTTGCAAAATATATGTTTGGATATCGAAACAACATTTTATAACCTGGATATATCATTCAAAATTCTCTAAAAGTTGTTTGAATACTGTTCTAAAAGCTGTTTTTCTAGAATATGTTTTAACTATAGCAATCTTTCTAAATTTATAGATTTTTACTCATACAATCGAACACGTTTATAACGAGCCCTGATTTAAAGAAAATTCGGATATAACGAAGAAACTAGAAACACTTGGTTGATACAATGTTAAGTCTATGGGAGCATAAATCGCTTTTAACAAGCAAATCCCGCTTAAAACTAGCAATATTTTTGCGATTCATAAAATTTCTATTGACTTCCAGCTCAGCTTAGCCGTTTTTTGGTAAATTGCTTTCGCATTCTAAAGTTTACCAAAAGTAGCAATAAATCATAAATCTTGAGAACAAGCGATGACAGCACTTTTTTCAATTTGTGGAGTAAAGAAACATTTAAAAATTACATATGTGTATGCATATGCATCTTCCTCAAAAACAATGACATAAGAAAGCGACATTCAGACATTTAAAGCAGAGTAACCAACTTCTTTGGAACATATGATTAAAAAGAAGAAGCAAAAAAAAACTATGAAGATTTTTAATGGTTTTTATCAAACACGTTTTTTACGAGCACTCGGCTATAATAAGAAAATATCGCGGTCCCTTTTGCGCTCGTTGTAAGCCAGTTTGACTGTAATGTCAACGAAGTATATCCGAAAATATCTGCATTTCACACCCTACTACTCCGTAAGAACTAGCCAGAAAAATGAAAAAAAGATCGTTTTTGTTTGTTTGTTTTTTAAACTAAATACGAATTAAATTTTTCTTCAGGTAGTTATTACATTGATTATTTCATAATAGAAATACTTCACAGAGTAAAGATGTTTCTAGCAATCAAAATTCCCCGTTGCTGTCACTTTGCTGGATCTAGACATTTCTCAACTCTATTGGCTTTTTGATTAGTAGGTAGCGAGTCACGAATCACCGAGCCCATTGCTCACTTTGTGATTGGTAGATAAAGATTTATTACTTTACTAGCTGCATTTCCCGGCTTTGCACGGTCTACCTCGAAAATAAAAGTTCTGTCAAGTGACGCATGTTCAACAATTAGACTTCAATTAGAGGGGAAAAAATTGACTATCTTATCGAAATAATCATTCCAAAAGAAAGAAAACGGCAATTCAAAAATTCCCGAATAAATTAAACGCAACACCTAGAATCCAAAAGAAAAAAAAAGATAAATCGCTGAATAATAATCAAAAGGGAAATTTTTAATCTAAAAAAAAATCAAAGTTTTATTTATTCACAGGCGAGAAAAAAAATGGCAACCTTCTGAATTGTTTTCACGCTAATTATTTAAAATGAGACCACGCAAACGATAAATTGTTTCATGTATTACAATTTAATTTCTGAAACTTTACTATTGTTAATACTTTTTTTTTCCGTATGATGTTCAGTGTGAGCAAAAAAGCTGAAAAGGTAATACCGATACTAATGTAAAATCGGATCTTTTAAAAATACTGACAAACCAAATGTCGAGCCCCAAAGCGAGCGCACCAAAATCATTGAAAATATAGCATTTTAATGAAACTTTTTTTGCGAGATTATTTTTGGTAGCGATGAGAAGTATTTACTTTTGATTCGAAAAAAAGTGTTCATATTTTTTTTTTTTTTTTCAAATTCATTCATATATTCCGTGATATCAAGCGTCTGAAAAACATTTTTCTCTTTCTCCTTTTAAGAGATCAAGCGTCTTAAAATTGCATCTTAATGCGCAATTATTATAAACTATGTAATAATAGAAAATATTTTCAAGTATGGAAGAAAATGAAGCATACAAATATAAATTATTATTTGTAGTAATAACAAAAATAAGCGTATGTCTCATACTCTTTGAATTTTTTCTTTTGTATGTCTACGATTTGCAAACGGCCAATCTTGTTTCACTTATTTCCATAAAATTTAGGAAAACAGTTGTTTCCAGTCTAGTATCATTTTCTTCTAAAACTTGATTGTTTTTAATTCCTAACTTCGTAAGAAAATTTTCAATTTAACGGAAAAAATCGATGTGGATAAGGGTGTGTATTTTTTTTTCACTATATATATATATATATATATCATAGCGTGATGTACTTAAAATAGTTTTTTAATGCATTGTTGATTTATTAACGCGAGTTCTTTCTTTAGGTGGCAGTGCATGCATGGCACAGTGCATCCCAGGTAGCACACGTAACGATTAAACGTTTCTTAAGAGTTTTAAAATGGTTGCCACAACGTTAACAACCATTTTGCACCGTTCCCGAAACTAAGTGTTTAAACTTCCTACATTTGCTATAGTAGTTTCTCTTGGGATACTGGTGTGGCATTATTCATTGCGGTGGATTTGAGTGTTATGTAGTCAACAATTTTAATAGCTGCAGGGCAACGAACTTTAGTACTACTGTCACATTACTGTCAAGTCATAAAACACACTTTCCTTTTTTACGGCTCCGTCAAGAAACAAAATTTTCATTATAGGGCTGAATATAATCTTTTACAAGCTCATGATTGACCTTTCCTTATCCAGCATGTCACTATATGTTGTAAGGCACTTTGTTTTGTTGAAGAGGAGGACAAAACAGTAACAGTTCTGCTCCTTACAGATCCTGTATTCAAGACTTAATGAACTATGAGCTCTTGATTTGTGGTTTCAACAAGATGGTACTACTACACATAGCTTCAATCAAAACATTTAAATGACTACCACAAAGCATTCATTTTAAGTTTTTGTACCAAAAAATACTTTAAACTCGAAATATATATATTTCAAATGTAAAGATAGAAAAATGACTTTTACTTATGGCGGTAAACAAAAAAAATAAATAAATAAATAAAAGATTCTTGCGTAAATTTTTATTTTGGGGAAACGATTTTATATGTCTTTAGGTGCATTACAATTTTTATTCTGGCAACAGTTAAAACTATTTCAACTCACACGGTAAATAATTATAAAAAAGGTAATAAAAGTAAAGTTTTCATGTTTTAAACAACAAAGAGAACTCAAACACTGTTAGATTTCTGTCATATATTATGCTCAAAGAAGCGTGAAAACAATTTACATGCACACACAAATATAAGTACATATATACATATACATCACATTTATACACAAAAATAAATTTTCTTTACGATTTTACATCCTAATTGAAGCACTTCAAAGTTCATTGAATATAAATTATTTGTCACTTTACAATCTACAAACAATTACGATATTTAATCTAATCCTAAATCTTTTATCCTCTTTATTCATAAAATGAAGGAGATATTCCGCAAATAATACTTATTTTATTCCATTACTACCCTTCATAGTTCATGAACAAATAACTTTCCATCACAGTTTCATCGTAAGAGAATAATTAATCCCACTGTATATCTTTTTCAGCGTATAATCCTTCATGAACTTTTAAATTCCAAGGTGCGTTTACTTTAAGCTTAACTGCAGGTGTATGAAATTGCGAAAAAGTAGTTAACGGGAGGAAATATGTTATTGAATTTCTTAACGGTTTTTGTTATCATTGAAAGAAAAAAAAGATGGCAGGAGTATCGAGTAATCTTTTTAGCATTTTATATTTCGGTTCATTTTATTTTCGGCTCTTCACTGCATCCTAAGAAAAACAAAAAGCATTAATAAGTAGTTGGAAACTGATCTTCGTAATATCGTGTTACAAAAAAGTGGTTATATACCAAGTTTTGCACTCTGAAATAGGAAACTAAAAGCAGCATTAGCCCAGAACAATGTTATTGCTTTTTGTTTAAGCCTTTTTTTTTTTATTGCATTCAAGAAGACACTACTATGGGCATTTGCAAGCTAAGAATTATACACACTTTTTTTTTTTTTTTCATGTGTTTCGAAAAGCGAAGAAAAAAAGTAGGGCTGCTTGACATTGATAATATTTATCGTTTACAACCGAGAAAACAAATATCAGTTATGAGTTTGAAACTATGCTACTCGTTTACTACATAAACATGATCTCATTATTAATTTCGTATCCTACAATTGAAAATAAAAGTGTCACAGTACATTGTACTCATGAAATTATAAAAAACAATTAGCAGACATATTTGTTCAGTTCATAGTTTGCAATTTTTTGCTTGTATTGTTTTCTCAAGTTTCAGTAAACTAAAACTTATACTAAAACAAAACTAAAAATAATGTTGATGTTATATTTTTTTTCTTTGTTCATAGAACCTTGTAAAAATAGACATCAAGTAACAAAAACAACTACTTTACATAATATCGAGAAAGACTTATTGATGTTACACTTACAAGAAAAGAAAATGGTCAGACTTTAGAAGATTTGTTTTCTGTTTTTTACGCAAAAAAAAAAGAGAAAAAAATGAAAGAAAAATAACAAATAAAAAGTTTTATCTCTAGTACTACGTTCTAAACGGTAGATATTCATTTTACAAATACTTCACTTCTTCACATTCTGTGTACAAATAAAAAAGCACAAAGCAAATGTACCTTTGAATATTTTTTTAGTTACTTTTCGCACATTTTATCATGAAATCTTGAAAAAAAAAATATCCGAGAAGTTTCTCCGACTTGATTCTGTCTCAGATAGGTTTCAAACATTCACAATCTAATTAAATGACTGTCAAGATGCTCCGAGCAGACAAGGCGTAAAATAATTCTTCGCATTTCTTTTCGCGCTGAAAGCGAGGACAATAAATAAAGAAGTTCTTTAAAAAAATTAATAAAACCAATTGCTCACCAATGAATTTAAATGAATCGAAAAGGATATATTTTTTATAATTTTGTTACGATTTATTCCGACTTCTTTGTGGTGAAAAAGCGCGCGTGATTTAACTAAAAGCGCCTTACCTTGAGCAGCGAAGTTAGGAGCTTCGTCCTGGGGCGCCCGGATCAGTGTGAGCCGGATGAGGGGGCTGTTGGAATTGCTCGCGACGCCCTCTCGCGTTCTCCTCTTTTGCGCAAGGTAGCAACCTCAGCCCTTATTTTTCTTCTTTCTTGTGATCCAGCCTGTTGCCTATCTGCTTTTTCTCAATGATTTCGCTTAAGATAGCAGAAGATCTGACAATGAATATATATGTAAATATTATAAACCTTTCTGTCCATGTGATTCCAATTTGCTCACAAATGTTAAAATTTTAAGCCTTAAAATCATAACATTCGTCAAACGAATGTGTAAAGGATTTCTGCTCTGAATTGCGTTTTTCTTTATGCATGTATGAAAATACAGCAAAAAAATTGAAAGAAAACAAAAGCAAAAGACTTAAGTTAGGAATGTAATAATCTCTATCTCTCTCTTTTTCTCTTTCTTTCTTTTATTGCTCAAGGCGGAATAAGTTAAAGAAAAAAATTACTTTCAAAATATCTAAATAAAATTCAGGCCAGATAGGGTTAAATGAAGGAAATATTTTGATCAAGGTTTATTGTTTTAAAACTCATTTTCTTTATATTATGTCAAACTAAATTTTTTGGTGTGTCCATAACAGTCGTATACTAGATATAGCTGTGAGTCTTGATGGCGGCCTGTGTAATTTCATTAATGATTACGGCATATAGTTTTACCGATGATGGCAAAACTTCTATTTTCTTTAGATATGCACTTATAGTTGGGAAGTCAAAAACGGGACCCGGTGCCAGCAGCGTATCTGGGCAGTCATCACAATTTCTATAGAGTCAAACTACATAAAATTAGTTACAATAATTTCCAAATTGACACAATAATTAATTAATGGAATACCTTTTTCTTAGTGGAGAAATAAGTATCAGGTTATTGTCTTCGATGCAGTTACCATCTTACTGACAAAAGTAAGACTTCTATTCCTGCAAACAATGTACAGTTGAACTTTCGAAATTGGACTTTAATCGCAAATTTCAAATTAATCGCAACATTCCAAAAAGTTTTCATATAATCAACAATATCTAAAATTTGAACGGAATTGAAAGTGATGTCTTGTGGAACGACATAATTTCCTACGACACTGATGCAGATGAATTTAAAGCTATAGTTTCAGTTAAAATGACTTGCTGTAATTAATTTCAGAAGTCGTTTTTATTTAGTAATTTGAAAAAAATATGCATCGCGAAAATTCTTGACGTTGCAATTTGAATTTAGCATTAAAAATGGGTGTGGGGAGGGAGTACGGTTTTTGCGCAAAAAAAGAACATTATTTATTTATTTATTATTTGTTTAAATGTAGCATAGGCCAATGGAAATGGATCAAACTCATGTGTATTGGATGAAATTGGATTGGTTTTCAATAACTGTGTTCATCTACTTCAGCATACATTTAAAATTAATTTGAGAGCTAGCTGTGAATGAGGCTGATAAAATTTAACATTGAGCCAAACTATAACTTATTGAACACAATTAAACGGCGATAATAACTCGTAAAGGAACGTGTAAAACATGGCATCCATCCACAAAACAGAGGAATCTATGCAATACATATATTTTAAGCATCCCAAATCTTCCATTAGAAATCCACTTGTTGCTTTGCGTTTTCACGAATGTTTTGCCGTGTAGGAAACATTTTGTGGCCTTCTATACCCGGGGATCAGACAACATTTCTGAAAAGATTTCTTACGGGACGGCTCACTTTGTAGAAAGCATCAAGACACGATGAGTGACTTGGACTTCACATGGGGATGAACTGTCCACCGCCACCACGGTCTTGAAAACTGGCAATCATTGTGAAGTTAGGAATACAGAGAACCGTAAGATTCCGTTCACTGTCATACCGATAGCAGTGAGTCTCGTCATGTAATTAACACATACTGAAATCTAAATTTGCATTAAGCTGACTTTTTATAGCCGCACTAACCTTCAAAAATATTTGCATTAGTGAATCAAATGTTAACAAATGCACGTTTATAAACATACACATATTTTTCTGACGTATCGAATTACAGCTAGATCACTGGGACAAATTAATAATTTTTATATATTAAAACAACCAGATTTCTTTTCGAGTGTTAGAAAGGTAAGAGAACATGAATAATATTCACTAATATTTTTATTACCGTATTAATTTTTACTTGTTTTTGAATGAGTTCTCGTAACTACACACATTCAATAAGATTAGTCATTGGACAATGCATAAACTTTAGGGCAAGTCAATTCCATGCCGTGTGCGAAAAGGTGGTGACAAAGATTCTGTTGCTGACGCAATCCGTGTGAAACTAATAATGTTTCAGTTTAAACAGTGATCAGTGCTTTATATAACTACGTATTTATATTTAATACATTTTTAAAACCCAATTTTAATATCAATAAAAATCAGTCTTACTATACATATAATTTTCAATGGAAATAATCTAATTCTAAAAGCAAACAGAGTATTAGTCTTAGTTAAATTTACTCGTAGTTTGTTTGTTTTGTTTTATCTATTTATTTAGTTTTAAATATATTTTATTATTGTTTTTTAAATCCCCATTCGTCAACTGCCCTCCATTTCTCCCACCTTACCGTAGGACTAACTTTCGAAAGTACCAGAGTTGAGCTCACTAGTCAGGGCTGATTTCTCAGTACTATGCGGATATTTCATTTCTGCTACTGATGCAATATACCATTGGCTAAGTAACACGATGATCATAATAAGGTGGTTGATCGTGTAATGATTTCTCTTTGATCACCAAACGATTCCTAGTTCGTATGAATAGGTAATCGAATGGATGTTTTACTGCTTACTTTCTTAAATTTTAGAAGTAACAAAAAAAATATCTCTAGATATTGACATATCCACTAGGTTCTTTGTGGTTCTTTGAGATCTTCTTGTAAGTTCTCAAAAAGGTTCTAGAAAAGGTTCTAGAAAAAATATCTCTAGATATTGACATATCCACTAGGTTCTTCGAGATCTTTGAGATCTTCTTGTAGGTTCTCAATAAGGTTCTAGAAAAAATATCTCTAGATATTGACATATCCGCTAGGTTCTTTGAGATCTTTATCGACCCGTACTCCGCAATGTGACCTTCTATTGGAAAAGGCCCAATATTAATATTGAAGATTAATGTCCGCCGCTCACCACGCTAATCGCGATAATTGGAGACTAAGTGAAAAAGTGACCACAAAATTTTTTAAACATTTTGACTTTTATTCGCTACTCGATCACCAATCTCCCTACCTGTGTTATAATTAATCCTTTTAAGTCCAGAAAGGCAATTAGTTACTTTACGTTTATTTACATTGAATGATTTTATGTTTTAATAGCAATTAAAAACCCATTTTGTTGATTAGTTAATTTTTCCGCTAGCAAAATGTGAGGTTTCAGAAAACAAAAGAAGAGCTATCTGCGTCTACTGATCACTGGTCTCCAGAAAAGCATCCATTCTTTATCTGTTTTCGATATTTTCATTGATTTCTTAAAATACATATACATACTGGTTTTTTGTTATGTGTAATTTAGTAAAAACACTGCTGTTTTATCATTTTACATTTCTACTGCTCCTTTTATCAACAAATAAAGTTGGAATAACAGTCGTGACACACTTATCAATATGTACTTTTACTGGCAGGCGAGTCATAAATTGCTTCAGTCCTAATTAGCCATTTGTTGAAAAGTTTGCGCAACTCAGACGAAACGTTTCTTGAAATATAATTACACAAACGCTCCTGAAAATTACACACACGGGAGAAATGACAAACTTTGACCTTCCTAAGGGGAGAACATAAATTTCAATTCTTCGAAATCGGTCACTTTGAGGATCATTTCTTTTAAACCTAAAATGAACAAAAGCCAATTCGTTTGTTAAAAAGTACGTAATCGTTCAACGATTAGCTTAAATTCTAACCCAAAATATAGTTTAATTCAAGCATGATTTTGAAATCAGCCTTAAACGAGCGAGAGATTACTACACAAACAAAGAACTTTCATTTAATGGAATCAAAACTTTAGAGTTTAGAACTCGCAAATGCGAACTTGAACGCCAACTTAACCTTCAAATCCAAGAATCTAATTACGTCGAGAGCCAACAGAAGTGAGAGCTCTTGGAATAATATTTTTGCCAGATGGAATGCCGTAATTATGTCATTCTATATTCAGAATGAAATACCTGGTGAAAATGGTATATGTTCGTAATTTAGTTTTCTGTCCTGCAACTCTCGAAAATCGTTTACAAAACTTTTTTTTCGAACACAAAATGCTTTTTTTTTACCAAGTGATGGAATGGAATATTTACAAGTTGCAATTTGCATTGTCTTCAAATATCAAGCAAAGAGAAATTTTTTTAAAGGAGTTTGCGGAACAAATCAATCTATAGTTGCTTTATTAATTTTTTTAAACAAAACTCCTCGCTGGATTTCAATAAGCTGAGTTTCCATACCAATAAAAAAGCATAAAGTTTGTCTGTCTGTTACACGTGACGGTCCAAGATTGTTCGGTCAATTTTCATAAAACTAAAACAAAATTTGTTTGTAGCGCGGGATGGGCACCTCGAAGCGTTTTTTCGAGAATTGGATTTTATTCTTTTTCTATTCCATTTTTAGCCTAATTTTCCCCCATAAATTAGATAATGTTAGGAAGAAATATTACTAGCATGGATTTAAGTTTTATGTCATTCGAAAGCTTTGAATTTTCTGCATTAGAGGAATTTTGTTTGAAGATCCTACTAGCCTCGTGACATTTATGAGAATTGTTTTTAGAAAACCCGAATCCGAGGCTTTCCTTAAGCAAGCCAAGATATTCTAAATGATTGAGCTCGAGAATAAAACCAAAAGTTAAGAGGTAAGTTAATTGAATTTTCGCAGCTAAAATCGACGTTTTGTATTGTTGCAATGTATTTTCGCCAGTTTGTTTTGAGGTTATTATTATTATTATTTACATCTTAAAAAAGTACCATAAAGTGGGTCTACTTGGACCCAACATTTCATATTTGTAGTGAGATTTACACTGAATTTTTGGTTAAACCCATAATGTTAACTGCTACCCTTGTTTTTACCACTTTTCAAACTTTCTGCTACCAGCTTAATCCTTTTTCAAACAACAATTTTAACTTTTTATATACTTTTTTCTATTTTTGAAAATTGGGTTCAAGTAGTCCCGCGTAGGGGCTACTTGATCCCACTCAGAAAATCTATTAGAAAAAGCTGTTAAACAGGTAGTGGTATCAAGAAGGACCAATGATTCTGAACGAAAACTCAAAAGGTACACTCTAGTGAGCAAACTATTTATATAAATTGCAAATTAGTTACATAAATTTATATAAAATCAACGTACACATAAAAACATATTTTTGGGCGAACATAATTCCTCGAATAGAAATATAATCTAACTACAGCTAAAACTAATTGAAGTGCTCATTATTTAAACATTAGAAAGACTGAAAACTCCTCAATTTAATGGCTTGGGTGGATTAATTTTCTCTGATATTATTTAATACTTGCTCTTTCCCGCTACTAAATACTACAGGATGCTCAGGCTAGTTTTGTCGACGATCTTTTAATTTCCTTTTTAGAGTTGATATACTTAAGTCAAAATGGGCTGATGCCACCTTCTAAGGGCAGAATTAGTTGAATCTGTACACAATTGTAATTTTTCCTCTCAATAATCCGCATTATTTCCAATTTCAAGAGGTTCTTTTTTACTTTCGGATCCTTAGATCTGCAAATAAACGGGTATAAATAGTAACTAACCTCTTTATTTTAAAAGATTACGAACTTTACTTAACATAATTTAGTGATGAAATATGGTCTGGTTCTGCTTGAACGCTATGTTCAAGTAGCCCCATTTTAAGGCAACCAGTGCACGTTTACTAACTTATATTAGTTAAAGTTTTAATTATATAGCTAAAACCTTGAAACACTGTTATTTTTTTAAGAAATAGAGTGAAAACATAAAACTATCTTTACCTTAATGATATCAGATGTTTCCATGAACTTACATGTGAAAGTTTGCAGACACTAAAAACAACTGTTTAAACAAATTGCAATTATAACCTCAATTTGAAAAAAGCGGGAATAGAAGAAACTTTGTTTCATGCTCCAGCCTCAACCTAGTACTGCTACCTGTCATGGAGAAAGTCTTTTAATTCTATACATTGAGTTTTATAGGACCAGGACAGATTTTAAACACTCTTTTTCTCATGGGTTCAAGTATTCCCTGGAGGCTCAAGTAACCACACTTTACGGTACCCTAAAGCAGGGCTACTTGAGATAAGCTGAGTTGTGACATACAGGAGGCAACCATGAATCCTGATTTAGTCCCAGTGGTCATAGGTAACCTATTTCACTCCATACCACGTCGTGTTTTGTCTTGTATAAGGCTGCTAGAGGAGGCTATACAACTTACGGTTTTGCTACCTTTATAGTGTCATAACTTCTTAATAAAACAATCTTTTGTTCTGAATTTGTAATCATTTCCTTATCTTGTCATAGGCCACATCCATTTTAAGTTTCGTGAATATCGCTCGTTTCCTTCTGGGTTAATGTTTTTTTTTTTTTTTTGACAGAGTGTATTTCAACTTCTGAACCCAGTTAGCGACCTAATCAAGCTCAATGATTCTGATTTTTAGCGGAAAACTTAAGTTTAAGTCCAAGCATTGGAAAAAATCTACTGAAATTCAAAAATAGCGGTAAAAAAAATAGTTGTTCGTTACTCCAAAGTCCAAAGCGCCCTCTATCGGCATTTTTAAAACTATATCTTCGAAATTTATTTCCAAGAAAATACTGATAAAAAAAAATAGTTTTAGCGAAAACCGCAAACGAATCGACCAATTTTTCCATTTTTTATGATCATTTGAAATTTTGAACTCTAAACTTTAATGGCGCCTATCTCCTTCGGATGATATTTGGGACCCTTATTTTTGCTTTTATATTGTTTGTCCAGATGTGTACTATTGCTCCCTAAAGTTTTGCCCAAGAGTTCAGAATTTACTCCGCTATCATTAAAAACTTATTTTTAACCAATTTTTAAATGCATTCTCGGTCTCAAATACAAGTCGTTTTCTAAAAAAATTTACTCATACACTACAATTTCTAGTGAATTATCTTTATAGTTACTAAATAATATTTTGAAAATATTTTTAGTATAATTTACATATCCTTAGCTAGTCTAAGTGCGTGCTTCCCAAAAATCATACTGAGTATTTCACGGGGTAAATAATGTAAATATTTTTGTGGGTGTAGGCAGTGGTCCATCCAAGATGTTTCTCTCCCTTAGCTCCCTTGACTCGTCTAAGGTTTCTTAAAAGACCGAATGAAATCAAAAGAGAAGTTTGCATTATGTTTTAAATGGATCATGAACTTAATCTTCATTGGATAAGGCAAAGGCATCAGTCTCATATTTGATGATAATGGCATATGATTGGCAAATCTTCTTTGCTCTTGAGAAGACGTCTCATTGGATAATCTTAGGATTCATTAAGTTTATGGTTCAAATGATTAGTGCAGGCGCTGGAGGCACTTGAATATGCAAAATATGAGGACCGCATTCTCTTAATGGATTTTAGTTGGGAAAAACTCATATATTAACAATATGGATCTTGCCATACTCATTTTTGGTCCTTTTTTCCCCCAATTCCCCTCCTCTTATTCGTTAAGAAAATCGATGGAGTACATACTAAAAAGTCAATTTATTGGCTACCTTTATTATACCTTTAAAGTTCAAATGAGAATCAAAAATAGCAGTAAAAATAGTTGTTCGTTGCTTCAAAGTCTAAAGCACCCTCTATCGGCAATTTTTAAACTACATTTTCAAAATTTAAGTTCAAAAAATACCGATAAAAAGAATAATTTTAGCGAAAACTGCAAACGAATCGACCAATTTTTCCGTTTTTATGATCTAGAGCAGGCGCTGGAGGTATTTGAGTATGCAAAATCTGAGGACCTCATTCTGTCAATGGGTTCTAGTTGGGAAAAGCTCACATATTAACAATATGGATCTTGCCAGGCTCATTCTTGGTCCATTATTTTTCAATCCCCCTCCACTTATTCGTTAAGAAAATCGATGTAGTACGTACTAAATAGTCAATTTATTGGTTACTTTTGCCGTAATTTATTGTTAATTCTATTGGTGGAAGTGATAGTGGGTTGTTTTTTATTAAATAATTAAAATAATAATATAATTTCTGAAAAAATTAATTAATTAATTAAAATTAAAACATGAGAAAACAGCAAGTTGAAATAGAATATGTGCAAGGAGAACAAGCAATTACTCATTTTTATTTCGACAATTATTATTGATACATTTACACAATGATATACAAAATGATCGTGACTTTTTACAACTGCAAGCCATTGTTCGACAGTTTGACGTACATTTACAAGGTTGAACCAATGACTCTGGTACAGACTGCCTAGTCATTTGCTTCGGACGTAAGTCTCCATTCTCCTTTTCATAGCCCATTAAACATAAATTAATAGGTTGCATCTGTGTTTGATGAGCATTTTTCCAAGTAAATGTTTGTACTGTTTACTGTAGCTCTTAACAAATGTAAAATATCTGACTTGCACATCACCCTCATTAAATTGAAGCAAAAATCAATGTTTTTTGAAACCAGTTAATATTGTAGTTTATCAACTGCTATTTTTTTCCTTGGAAAAAGATATGTGCAAGCTATTACCAACTGTTTTAATTGCTCATTATTTAAATTAAGATTTCCTATAGATGTAAGAATTGTTTGTACAAAAGGCTCAGTTTCAGCTTTTAAACATTGAATTTTACTGCAAAATCTACTGCTAGAATCGCAACCACTTTTAGCATGTAATGCTGGTACAATATTGCACATGTTTTTACCTAAGGATTCAGCAGCTAAATGGCACCCTAGAAGATACTTCTGTGAGAACTGTCGAACCACAGACCTAAACAACCAATACTCGTTAGTTATTTCCAGTAGTAAATTGTTAAAATGAATACATCAGTATCAACGCTGAAGATAATAACGAGCTGAGTGACTTCTTACCGCATGAAATATGTGACAAAACATTCTAGAATCTGCTTCTAAATTATTTGATTGTAGTTCAAATATTTCATACAATAGTCCTTTATAGTTTTGAAACATTTTGTTGCATCATCGAATCTTTCACGAATGTACAGTTTGCAGTCTTCCTTTATCTGTGCATATTTTGGAGCATTAGTGCACATAAACCTTACAAGCTGTAATTTATTTTGAGGGCTTGAAAAGAAAGCTCTACAATCGTTCAGAGTTTTTCGTTGAATGACTTGAAAGTATGTAGTTTTTAATGATTTGGCTTTTATTACACACTCTTGACTCTAAAAATTTTATTGAAAGATCATCATATCTATCTTATATTACATCGATTCTTTTCACGTCAGGCTGCTCACAAAATTGCATGATTCTTTTGAAAGAAGCTTCGGCAAAATTACCAAAAGTATTAAATTTCTTTAACTGCATTTGGTGAACAAGTGCCATACCATCAAAGATATACATTTTTTGAGTATTTAAATTTATAATATCTTGCTGAGAGTTCGTACTGCAGTTGTAACCGTTCTGAATTTCGAGGGCGAGTTGTGGTTTTGGTGATTTCCTATAAAATCCGCCATGACCGAAGAGATACTTGCAGTAATCCAATATCTCATACGATGCTAATATTTTTGTATCAAATCCAAGTTGAGTTGCTATCAGGAATGATTTTTGGTAAAGTGTGATAAGTAATAGTAAGTTGGTATAGTAATAAGTAGTGATTTCACTATACGATTTCTGATCACTGCATCTTCTATATTAGTAAATACATCCAGCCTCTGCGCCAGGAAGCACACTTCAAAAATGAATGAGTTGAAAGTTGCTCCTTAATTTCCTCTATCAATGAATCAAATGCGTTGCGAAATATTACTTGGGGGATTTGAATAGAAGGTCGTCCTGTTGGGTTTATAGAAGCTTTTGGAAGTCTTAAATATTCTCGAAAATAATAAATAATTACTATAGCAAATAAATCTTTCGGCCGTTTTACTATGCTTCCGTCACTGAAATTCCGATACAAGTAAAGTTGCTTATTCGTTATTTTCCCACATATCAAACATTAAAACTGTTTATTCATTAATACACGTTCCCTACCCGATGAACGAGAATATTGGACTCAGACACACTTGCTTCGGAAATTGAACTAAAAATTTATCTTTTTTATTTAACGCCACTTCTCGACGCTTTCCTCGCATATATAACTAACTAAACAGCATTGGTACCATGAAAATTCTTGTCTTGTGAAGTCTGGATTATACCACTTTTCACACTTTTCAGTAATATCGTCTTTTCTTCTATCTGTTGCTTTTTTCATATTAAGCAGCGTGCTTCATTTCGATTCTTTTACTAAATCACTTGTTCTATCACAAAATGGGCACCATAAATGTCCTTTTCTTTTCAAATTTACTATTTCTAACTACAATTCTTACGTTACTTAGGAAAACATGCTTTAAATTAATGCTCAAAAGTGATGGAATCTATTTTATATTAAGCTTACACAACAAAAAAGAATTTTTAACACCACGTGGCTGCGCAAGAGAAGCAAAAACGCTGAACTGAGCGGCGGCGTTCTTTGGTAATACCATTACCGCGTGCGGGGTGGGAAATGGACTAAAAGGGACCTCCGCAGCGATTGCAAAATGTGTTTTTCATGCATCAGATATTGTTGTGTAAATGTATCAATAATAATTGTCTAAATAAAAATGAACAATTGCTAGTCTTGGTGCTTGCACATATTCTATTTCAACTCGTTATTTTCTTATGTTTTAATTTTAATTAATTATTTTTTCAAAAACTATATTATTATTTTAATTATTTAATAAAAAAACAACTCATCATCACTTCCTGCATTAGAATCAACTATAAATTATAGCAGAAGTATTCAATAAATTGACTTTTTAGTACGTACTACATCGATTTTCTTAACGAATAAGAAGAGGGGGATTGAAAAAAAAATGGACCAAAAATGAGCCTGGAGAGATCCATATTGTTAATGTGTGAGCTTTTTCCAACTGAAACCCATTGACAGAATGCGGTTCTCAGATTTTGCATACTCAAGTACCTCCAGCGCCTGCTCTAGATCATAAAAACCTAAAAAATTGGTCGATTCGTTTCCAATTTTCGCTAAAATTATTCTTTCTATCAGTATTTTTTGAAGATAAATTTTTAAAATGTAGTTTAAAAATTGCCGATAGAGGGCGCTTAAGACTTTGGAGCAACGAACAACTAATTTTACTGCTATTTTTGAATCTCATTTTAATTTTAAAGGTTTAAATATACTTTGTCACAAAAAACATATATGCATCAAGAATAAATTAAGCTGCAACTAACAAACACGGCAAGAATGCAGTTTGGTAAGAGATGATTTAAATTTTGTCGCCAATGGTGAAAGCGTAAGCGCGCTATGCCAATACAACATGCGCAGATAGGTACGATTGAAAGTATGAAAGTTTGTGTCAAAGGGCACTTCAAACAAAACTGTCGAGTTCAAAGGATGCTATTATTACTAGGAGGACCTTTTAGAGGTATACGAACAATTGTTGGACTAAGGGACGTACAGTAGGTTTCAGAGAAGCAGGTTGATTGTATGCGCGTACTGCCGCCACCTCGGTCGGAGCGATATGGTAGACTAGTGTAGTAGCTTAGTGTAGGTAAAAATAAAGGAATTACTCCATTGCGGTCGGTTAAAGCATTCTAGAAACAGAAATGAGCGCGAAGATCGCACATCATAAGAGTGGCCACTACCGTATCAACAAGATCGCTAACATTAGTTCCATGCCGTTTAACACCTTCCAAGAAACGGATGGTATCAAGAAATACAATCCTGGGTAGACGGAAAGACGCTGGTATCTCGAACCGGCGTCCATTGCGATGGATTCGATTTTCGTCGAATAATTTTTCGCTGCACTTGAGTAGTTGGGTTGTGACAGACAGGAGGCATGTTTCTTCAACTATGAATCCCGATTTGGTCCAAGTGGTCATAGGTTACCCTTTTCACTCCATATTATGCCGTGTTTTGTCTTGTATAGCTGCTAAAGGAGGCTATACAACTTACGGTTTTGTAACCTTTATTGTGTCATAACTTTATAATAAAACAATCTTTTGATCTGATTTTTTAATCATTTCCTTATCTTGTCATAGGCCACATCCATTTTAAGTTTCGTGAAGATAGCTCGTTTCCTTCTGGATTAATGTACTTTTTTGTGACAAAGTTAATTTAAAATAGCGGTTGCAAAAATAGAGGCCTTTGCACGTTGAACGATGGCACGCTCTGTATCACATCTTTCTTTTAAAAATCGTTCGTTAGTGAATGCTTGGTACCAACACACGATACGTCAAAATGTTGGGAACAACAGAACACTCATTTTCTGATTAGAAGAAGTCACCCTTATCTTTTTGTTTTGACCGACTCTTCAAACAACAGATTTTTGTTTTTCAGTGGAAGTTCATGGAATGGAATCTTGTACAACAGACAGATTTTTTTTCATTAACTTGAATAACTGATTACCAAATAAAACGAAGCCATTCAGCTATAGGTGTAGTAACCAAAAAATAATACATTAAATTGCAATATGATTTCATGCAGTTTTAAAGTAAAAGAACACGGATGCATAAGCGAACCAATAACTGCATGCTATAAAACGCCCACACACACAATTAGATAACTCTTTCTTACCCAAGAATATTTTTAGGGGATCTCGAGTTAGAGCGGAGTAACCTCAGCTACAAATCTTGTCGCCTTTCGTATACCCGGACGGGTAGAGACAACCGGTTTGAACTTTTCGAGGTGAAGTCAGACTTAAACTTAAAATTCGGTTAAGCTGTCTGAAAACAAACAATTATGACAACAACAAACAAACAATTATGAGAGTGCAGCAAAGCATGGACAGCAACAAAAAAACAATTAACAGAGCTGCTTACAATTATACTCAATATAGTTGGAAAACTGAAAATGAGGAGAAATTTTCGAAATGAGAACAAAATTCAGAATGGTTTTCTGCGTACAACTCTGTTTAACTTGAAATTCTGCAAGAAGTATTTTTTTAAGTAACATAAATTGGCGCAAAAAATCTCTATCATAGTTTTAAATGTAAATAGGAGCGAAGAGAAATATATATATAATTCCAGATATTGCCAGCAACTGGAATTTGAAACTCGTCAAAAATCAATTAATAAAAATAAATAAAAAATTATATCAATCATTTTCTGTTTTTTTTTTAAGTAAAAATGTAGCATTTAGCTTACTCAGTAAATCGGAAAAATGTGAATAGAGCTAGATTATGAGACACAAAAAGTTTACAAGAAAATTCCACGCAGCTCGTTCTGGCACCCAAAGACTTCAGTTTCCCTCTTGTTGTGGATCATCAGTCTGGAATAGCAAATGCGCGGAGTAAGCATCTCATATAAGCTAAAATTACCTTCAACTTGGTAGCTAAAATTCTTCAGCACACCAGCAAGATGTCCCCAAAGTCTTTATGACTGTTTTGGCTCTGTTATGGTACTTGAAGCTTTATGTAAGAGTTTCAATTTTAGGACTTTCAGAAAAACTGGCTTTTTTCTGAAATTTCTTATGAAACGCCTAGCGTTGCAACAAATTTATTCTTTTTTTTTTCATTTTACGATGAACATAAAATTTTAAAAGTTAAAGTAAATGAAAAAGGCAAAACATTAATCAAAATGGATTACAGTGATTAAAAATTTAATGCAAAATAATCAAGTGCATTGCATCATTTTAATATTTTCTGTGTATATTTTATTAAAATAAATGCAGTATTTGAAAAAAAAATCGACTGGACGTGACATAAATGCAAAAAAATGTTAGCTTTTTGATGAAAAAATGAATTATTAAATTAAAAAGAGAGAGAGAGAGAGAGATTCAAATATAAAAGAGCCATTCAGCTAAATTAAACAGCATTTTAATGATCACTGCAAAACCAATGAATATATTTTCTGGCGTAAAATCCAAAAATGAAAAGATGTAGTTTTATCAAAAAATAGAAATATTAAACGAAAACATTAAAGCAAACTGTTACTAAAATTGCAAAATGAAAAGATCAAATTGCTCTCCTAGGAAAAATTAATGATATTGTTAGTCAAATGAAAAAGGATCTGCTCCTCGGAATAACTCTTTCTTAAAAGAATCATTAGTAGGAATAACATGGATTACCAAGAATGCCTTTTTAAATTTAAAATACATTGTCACTTAATATAACTATTGGCTCGGAAAGATAAAAGATAAAAGAGATGAAACAAATAAAATGCTCTACACCATGCTGCTGTGGCTTCTGGTATGATGGATAGTACGATTTATTGACGCTTGAAGAAGGACAATAAAATCTATAATTTTGAAGTTGAACAATTGGACTATTACTAAAGCAAACGCTTCAATACATTCATCACCTACCACTAACCTCATGAAATCGACTTTTTTTACTTCCTTTTACAAAAAAGAAAGTATTGTATTCGCGAAAAAATTTTCACTCAAAAATCGACCTTAATTTCCATTTTACTCACCCCCGAATGAATATTGAGTTTTTTTTTTTTTCGACTCGACCACACGTGGATAAGTGTCTAAGAATGAATAGACACGCTAAATATCCATAATGACGATTCCCGAGTTAATTACAACGAATTTTCTCGTGACGTGTGTATGTATGTATGTATGTGTGGATGTGCGGATCTATGTCGCATAACTCAAGAACGATAAGTCCTAGAAAGTTGAAATTTGGTACGTAGACTCCTAGTGAGGTCTAGTTGTGCACCTCCCCTTTTGGTTGCATTTCTAATTTTCTTAATTTTTTTCTTTTTTGGTTGTGTTTCTAAAGGGGTCTTTTTCCCCTTTTTTTGGGGGGGGGGGGGAATCATTGTTAATTTCGATGTAAACTCAAGTGGTGTTATAATTTGGCGGACACTTGGCGATATATCGCCAGTCTTTTGGTCGCCAAGTTTTGCCGCAAACTTGGCGAAAAATTTGGCGATTTTTTTTCATCTGTTTCAATTTGGCCACTGTTGGTTATATTTAGAGAGTAAACTTATCTTTCACATTAAAATTGCCAGTAATGGGGAAATGACATTAAATTGGAGTAAAAGGAAGTCATGTGATGCACACATCAGCTCGTAGCTCGTTTACACTTGATTTATAGAGAGACTATCAGCTCAAGTTTTACACATTAATATGTTACTTGATTTTACAAATAACCAGGCATTTTTATAACTAACTGAAAATTTTAAATACCGTATTTTCCTGCGTATCATCCGCTGGCGGCCTATAATCCGCAGGTCCTAAAATCGGCCTGAAGAAAAAAAAAGCTTCGTATAATCCGCGGATAATACGATCTAAAAAGATAAAGTTTGAATTTAACATACCATTTGAGCAACTAAACTAAAATCGTGAAAAAGTAACTACTTTGAAGGCATAATCAAAATTAATCTGAAATATAATCTAAAATATAATGATTTCTTCTTGAAATCTTGATTATGGTACGCTAATTACTTGAAAAACAAAGAGTCAAGACAAAGGAGCAAACGGTCTTATCTTGTTCAAATGGCTACCTATTTCACTGTAATCTTGCTTAATTTACATGACCTGAATCGCCAAGAGGAACATTCAAGCAACGTAAAATAACCAACATGCAGGCAGGCAGCGAAGAAGAACATGCAAGCTTCGTAAAATAAACAACATTCAGTCGGCGCGGCGCACAGTGGGGCGAAAACGACAAAAAGCGCTTAAAAGTGTTTTTAAATTTCTCTCGCTTGTTTGTTTACTCAGGTACGTTATAATGGATTTTTCTCGATTTGTTTGGGCTCTAAGTCCAAAGTTCGCAGGTTTACGCAGCTAATTCCTTTTCAGGGTATTTCTACAGACCATAAGTGACTAATTAATATTAATTTCTAAGAGGACATTAGAGGACATTTTTTTGTAGAGCGTTTTGAAAAAAATAACTTTGAATTCCCCAGTTTTCGGTACTGATCAAAACCAATTATCTGTTTGAATATTCGATTATTCTTTTTTTTTTTTTTTTTAATTTTTTTTTTTGTTCTTTTACTATCGTTGGGCACGAGAGAAATTAAATATACCCGCCATTAATAAGGAAATATATATATAGATTGTCTCAAAGCAATTTGTTTAAATCCCTTTCGTTCATGGTTCTTCATCTTCTAAAGGCTATCTTTAGCTTTGTAGTGGACGAAGGGCTCTAAAATTCCAGTTCTGATTGCCTAAGATATAGGCCTGCCCAAGTATATTAATCCGCAATTGGTTGAATATAGAAAAAAAATTACCCTTTTAAGCGGTTTTTGTCGTTTTCGCCCCACTGTGCGGCGTACAGTCTGTCTGCGTTACAGTCGTACTGTAAAAATACTGAGGTTCAATGCGTTGGTGTTAAGGGGAAAAAAAATCACAGATAATCCGCGGCTGCGTATCCGCACCTCATAAACGTTGCCTTTTTTAGTAGATAATCTGTGAATTATACGCAGGAAAATACGGTAATAGAATCCTTTTGAATGGAAAAGATTACCTTAGTGACTGCTAAATATTTCTCGGAAGCAAGTTTCCCTCTGACAAATGTGCAATGAATATATTTCAAATTTAAGTGTTTGGATGTGACGTTTGTCTAGATGTCTAGAGCCACTGGACCTCGATGTATACAATAACACTGGTAAACAAAGATTTTTTTTACGTGACACATTTACAGTGTTATTTAGGGTAGTTTTTGACGTTGATTTCAAATATTTCAGATATTTTTCAGAGTCTGGAATTTTTTCATCAGAACATTCAGAATTTTTTCATCACCCAGTTTTTCGTGTAACCATAGGTTTTAAGGGATTTATTTATCCCGGGTTTTCCTGTATCACGTAATGAAAAATACTCATAATTAACAATTTAAATATTGTCACACAGACAATAAATATGGAGATAGATAACCAGATTTGCTGGTGCTGCAGTGGCAACATGGTGGTTAGTCTTAATGGCACCCATTTTCGTGATATATGCTACCCGAATTTAATCATTTTCTGTGTTTTTATATTTGAATGCATGCATAAAGAGTTTAAAGATTTTTGCTCTAAGGAAAATCCTTTAATATACTGCAATTGTATTGACTCTGTAATGGATATGTTTGTATTTTTAGATCACGCAGGTGAGACTTGGAGACGCTTTCAAAACTAGTTTAAAAGCAAAACTGTTGCATGACCGAAACACGTTGCCTTCGGTATCACTAGCATATTTAGTCAAAATAAAAGAAACATACAGAGATTTGTAAGTTTTTTTAATATAAAATTTAGTGCAACACATATTATGGGGCAATTATTTCTGGCTTAAATTTAAATTAAAAAAAGTTTTTCAACTGCTTGGGTTTTACACAATGCTGTTCTCTCCTCTACGAATGGTATAGCAATGGCAAGAAGGTTTTTAAGACTGGACCTATTATTTTACTGGCTTTCATATTAAATTAGGCCTTTTCAAAAGCTTTGTAAATGCTTTGTAACACTGGTGCTGAATTTGAATACTTGAAAATCAGAATTTCTATGTATTATTGATGTAAAGCTATAAAAAACGCATCTTTAGAAACCTCCATTGTCCAAGTTAATAAAATTTTAATGATGGCTTGATACTTAATTAAAGAGACATGTTCCTGATGCCAAATATATAAAAAATGAACAAAAGCTACTTTTTTGATCATTATTTCAGCATTAATCTTGTATGTGAATATGCCCATTTCTTTCGAACTTCAGTCTATTGTTACAAAAAATCTGTCGGTGATGGAGAAAAACTGTTGGCATATTTGAATTCAGTGCATCATTTTACGCTTAACCTTTAAGAACACGGACAGTTAGAAGTAACATAAGAACACGGGCGGCGTACTCTGTACGCCAACATTTTTTAAAGCTTAACTCTCAGTTTTTAGATTTTCCTATTTAATGTCTAGTAACGTTAAAGCTAATAAATGTCTAATTGAACGAGTAGACGAACAGATTTAAAATGAATACGATCACAATACAGATAACGTTTAATTAGCGACTTTCACGAATAAAATAATAATAATTAATGTATGCATATAAATGATATTTTAGTCATTGAGACAACTTGTTGACATTTGCTGAATAATTGCTGCAGCTCTCTCACAATTGTATTTTGTTATTTTTATATGCTTTTTGCATACAAAATTGGAACATTTAAGAGCGGTTTCTATGAAAAATAATTAAAAAGAACAAGACAAATAGGCAAATTTCGACTTTAAACACAAGTACGTCACTGAAAGGACTTTGGAAAAAGGGTTATTAATGGCCAGGTATTGGTCGAGTGACTATTCTGAAATTCACTGCTGCTTTCTCGGTGAGTGGCGTACTCTGTACGCCGTCCGTGTAATAAAGGTTACGAAAAGGTATTTTTCTTTATGTAAGAGGAAAAAGTTTTTTTTTTGTATACTATTGTAATTTTAGGGTTATATACATATTGATATAAACATAAATGCATGCAATGATGAAGAACATTTTATGACATGCAAATTTGATGGCCAACAAATTTCTTTCTTCTGGTGGTGTTACCAACTGACTCCACTATTGCCATTAATTTCTTTTTAAAGCATTAACTGGGTCATCACTTACTGGCGAATGAATTTGGATCTTATAAAGCTGTTACACATGCAATCCACAAGTGTCGTCGATTTCATTTTAAAGCACAAACCAGATCATCACTTATTGGCCAACAAATTTGTGTTTGCTGGTGCTGTTACCAACTGACCTCAATATCGATTTCTTTTTAAAATTTGACCAGTTTACCACCTGGGTCACAATAAGGTACACTGCAAAAGAAACTAGTTTTTACTGTATAATACTGGCAGCTGAGGTTCCAAAGTAAAACGGTAAAATGTGAGGTAATATACTGTTCTATAACTGAATTTTACTGTGAAATTTACCGCGATAAACTGTAAAATTAGTAGTAATATACTGTTTTTTAATGGAACTGCCCTGTAAAATTTACAGTATCAAACTGTAAAATTATCAATATGCTGTTTTTTTAATGGAAATGCCCTATAAAATTAACATTATCAAACTGGCTGTATCAAGTTAGCAGTAATATACTGTGAAATCAGCTGTACTGCGCCATAAAAGTAGTATTATATGGTTTTATAAATTATTTGTACAGTAAAATTAACAGCATTAAACCATAAATTAAACAGTTATCAATTTTTATGCAAAAGGTTTTTTCCACCTATTGTTGTCTCTTTTCACAGCCGAAATCACTGCTTTTACAGCTGAAGAACAATATAGAAAAGTGAAGCAATTAATTCTGTATGTACGTAGTAGAAATCAGCCTACATACGAAATCTGTTCCTTTTCTAATGTTTTTCAACAACAAAAATAATGTTTTAGGCTATGAAAAGCGACAAGAAAGGAAATAAAAAAACCTTTTGCGCAAAAATAATTACTACTGCTAAATATGTATTTTATTGATATTAATTTCATTGTACACAAAATAAATTAGTGTCCACCCCCATCTCTATATTTTATAAGCACCTGTTAAAGGAGAAAAAGTGGCGTTTTTTCATTTCTACAAAAAACTTTTAGCTTTATTGTAAACTTAAAAATTTACAAACAGAAGGGAATTGCAAAATATGGTCTGAAGCTTTATTTTAAGAACAATTACAGCCTTTTCATAGAACAAAACTTTTTGATCTATGAAGGTAGTAAAAACGAGAAGGTTTTTTTATCAATAACTGAAAATACTAAATTGTATCTTTACTAAGTTGCTAATTAAAGTTGCTAAAATATGCAGCATAACGAGGGAAATGTTTTGCAATATGCAATCCATTATACCTTTAAGTACATTATAACGTCATATATGCAATTCTGTGCATTTCATTTTCCTTTTTGGTAAAACAGATTATTTTCATGGTTTCCTTCTTTTTTTATGTTTAATTTGCACTTGGACCTACCTTATTTGAGAAATACTACTGACAAATTAACTTTGTATTTCACACCATATGTGCAATATTCAGCATTTAGAGATCACAGAATGGTTTTTATTGTAAACTGAATATTATTATAGATTAGATAATACTTTATCCTATTAATCTTTTAAAGTTCACATTGATGAAAACAATAAATATGTGGTGGTTCAACACTCCAGAGCTACTAAACAAAAACAATTTTTCATTCGGTGCAGTAAAAACTGTCAGGTTTATGAGTGCTAGTAATGAAGTTAAAAATTGGTTTTACTACTCCAAAAATTATATGACTTTATATTCTGTTGTTCTGTTTTCATGAGAAAAAACGAAACATTCACACCATTAAAAATTGCCAAATTATTTTATTTCGTATACATCTATACTAATATTACAAAGAGAGAGGGCGGATTTTTGTGTGTTTATAGTTCGAGGTTATCTCCGGAACTATTGCACCTGTTTGAAAACGCTTTGCCTATTGAAAGGTGCTTTCTTACTGAGTAACATAGGCTATAATTCGAAAAAATTACGATAAATAGTTCTTTTTTTTATTCCAATTTAGGCCCAAACTTCACATAAATTTCCGAATATTGGAGTGAAAAATTACTTGCACATTAATATTATATATCGTCGGAAAGGGTAGAATTTTCCGCGTTCTAAACAATTTGTTTCAATGCTCTAACTTAGTTACGGCGGGAGCATTTTGCGTTTTTAGCTCGAACTTTTTTAGGCTTAGCTGAAACTTAGGCACAACTTTCTTCATTAAATCTATCAATAAAAAGTGACGGAATTGTTCCACAGTTTTCTTTCTGGGGGGGGGGGACAGCAATGGAAAAAGCGACATTTTTACTCCAGGCGATCTACGTTCTAAGTATCTAGAAGAAACTCGCTAGAGAGTAAACCAGTTTTTTTTCTCCCGCGTGACGTCACTACTCGTGAGCTAGAATTTTGCACTACGCTCTAAAGCACGTTTACGTGTCGGTACCTTGTTTGACTAGCGAGTAGTTCTAGACTGGTAAAAAGACGGTGAGTTCTCTTTCTCGGCAGCGAGAATCGTTTGTTTACGCTGATTTCTCGCTTTGACTGACTCGATTTTGATGAAAATTATTAAGCAAAGTTCTCTGTGTCATGATTTTTAAAGCTTTTTAAAACTTGAACTTCAGTCTATAATTCCAAATAGTCAGTTATTTATAACTAACTTTTAACCCACAAGAATTTTCTTTAGCTTTATATGACAAATATAAACAAATAGCTAAATAAAATGCTATCAAATTGAAAAATTAATGGAAATAAAATTGTGTACCTTTTAAGTACTTTTTCAACCTAAGTAATGTAATTGTAAATAGATTGAAAGCCACTGTTGTTCGTCTGTAAAGTAGTTTAATAAATATGTCTTGACTTAAGCTACAAATTTAAAACTGATAACATTAATTGACTCTTAAAATGCGTGCATTTCAAAACGTTGTAATAATAAAAAATAATTTATCTTTTGCAAAGATTTCACTTTTTTAACACCTCCTGCAGCGTTTAGTTTTTCAACTAATCGTGCCTAGTCTCTCTGCCGATCTAATGCTTAATATTTTGCAGTTAATTTATTCGCATTTAAGTAGTGATTGTTTTCCATTTCTTATTTTTAAACTGATGTTTCTTGATTTCCATGGCCGTTATTAATGAACGGGTTTTAGGGTTCAAACCCCCTCAAAAAAATCAAAACAAAGCAAAATTATGGTTTTTATAAAACTGTTTTCTGAAAACTTTTTATTGTTTTATTTTTTATTTATTTATTTTTTATTTCTTTTAAAAATTAAACTATTTTTTAACGAATCTGTTCAAACTAAGTGCTTTTTCTGCAGTATTTATTTTTATTATTATCATTGTGAATATCATTTCTCTTAAAGCATTAGTTTTCTTCAGATTTGAATACCTGACGCTAACAAAAACATCAAAGTGTTTTTAATGTACAAGAGCCAAACTCTGCATTTTACATTTTTTAAAGTGTCAAACAGTGAATTTAAGAAGTATCAGTTTGAATGCTCATTCAGGAGTACACGCATCTATTTCTCCCCCACCCCTTTTTTGAGTTTTTAAATACCCATCGAATATTTAATGGGGGGTGGTTACATTTTTTTCCCCTCATTTTATGGAAAAGTCTCCTTTTATATTTGCTTATACTGATACCCTTACCCTCATTTAAATAACGTATTGTAACAAAAATCAATATAATATGCGAACAAAATCAAATTTTATAGGTCTCGTATAGGTTTCTCGAGAAATGAGTTAGTAAAACCCTCCCTCATACAAAAATCTGGTGACGGCCTTGTTGTTTCTGACATTTCTTTCTGTCCATTTTTATGATAAAAGTGTAGCTGATTCACTGGGGGGCAGGGGGATATTTAGTTTTTTTTTTTTTTTGAAACGTGCCCCCCCCCCCCCGTTTAAAGTATATCATTCACTGAAATATTTTGAACGGAGGCTTAAAATATCTTCAACATTTCAAAAAAATTAAATGCTAAACCCTTTATACTTTCACCGAGATGCTATAAAATGAACGGTTTTAATAAGGAACATTGTTATAATGATTATAACATAAGGGCATGGTTATTAAATAGGCTTGCCATACGTCCCGGTTTGGTTCCGGTTTTCAGACAAAATTCCGGTGCCCCGGCCGGGTTTACTTCACGTTCTGATGAAAGATAAGTGTATTTATAAATCACCAAAAAGGTTTAAAATAATTGAGTGTGAAGGATCATTTAGAAAGATTACTTTATCATTTGTAACAGTGACTTATAAAATTAGAACCGGATTGGTTTGTGAGGATTTTTACAACAAGATATAAACCAAAAAAGACTTTAAAAAAGTCTTAAAAATGAAAAGTATATCTAAATAGTGTTCATTTTTTTATTCCTCCTTCAAAGTGTTTTTCTAGCTCAAATAAATTGTAAATATTTACATCTCGGAAATGAAATGTTCAAAGTTTATCTGCTTATGCCATTTTTATTACGTCTGTTTTATGTTCATAGTTAGTAACAATTTATTCATAGCATTGAGAAGCACTGCCGTACACTCCAAAAATCAGCCACAACTGTGTATCCTTTTGTATACTTGACACAGGGGGGGGACCATCCATTTCGGTGTCCCGGCTGAACATTTCAGAAATCTGGCAAGCGTATTATTAAATAAACTCATACCTCATTTGAGTTTTTTTTAATTAATTTATATTTTAACCATAAAATATTATGTAATTGAGAAAATCATAGCTTCATAACATATAAGCTTAATTGAAGAATTCAGAAACTATTTGTTTGCAAATTTCAAAGCAGTTGCTGATTTGTTCTTAAAGTCATGATACAGTTGAGATATTTTGATACTACATACCGTTTGCATTAACATTATGGTTTTGCCAAGAAATTACCACGTGATTTCTTTCATTTTGCATTTTTTTTATAAGCTGAAAAATAAATCTAGCATTTCGCAAATAGCTTCGGATCGATATGGCTCTTCTAGTTACTTATACACATATTTTTTAAAATGTAAATTTTTGATCCCATCAACGAAAAGTTATTGAACAAACCGCGATATTACCTTCCCTTGAGTTCGCAACCGGTGAGTTAAGTATGTATTTTGTTACTCCTAATGACTCCAGTATTACTTCTTTAGCAAAGAAAAATGCTTTCATGCGAATATGCTTTGTTTAGTGTGCTCTTTTTAAATAACTAAAAAAATTTCTTCATGTCACAGAGGAGTTAACTAAAAAAATAGTAAATGAAAAATTAATTTATCCCTGTGTAAGGGGGGATGCCCCCCCCCCCCCGCCCTCTTGTTAAAATTCGCCTTTGTGATTCACCATTACAGAGAAATAAAGTTGACCAAAAAGTGAAACTAATAAAGCAGGTGTAGCTGTTTGGATAAGCACTAGTGAGATGAGATATGAAGTCATTTGATTGGTCAATCGTTTCCCCGTCTCGAGTTGCGGAGCGAAGGGGAGAAATTCCTCACTATATAGGAGGTTTTAGCGTAGCACGAAATGTGGTAACCGACTATTTTCTCACCGATCCTGCCTTGTCGTGAGGGAGAAATAGACGTCACTGGAAGTTGCGGACGGCTTGAGCGTAGGTCGCCAGATCTCTCTCGACCTATGGTCGAAAAACTTAGTTTCTATCTTTAAAGGAAAAAAAAGTTACTAGCGTTTTTATATCAAGTTCGAAAATGTCATTTTGATGCAGGTTGTCAACCATTTCATTTTCGCGTTTCCACGGTTACGCTTTCAGAATCCATTGTTTCTTTCCTTACTTTGCATTTAATTTCTTGAACTTATTTTATTTCGCGTTTCCATGGTTACGCTTTTAAAATCCATTTCTCGCGTTTTAATTTCTTAAAAGTATTTTAATATCTGTTGTCATTGTTTGGAAGGGTAATTTTGCATGAGGTTTTTTTTTTCTTTTATTTAAGCCTGATTGTTGAATATCACTTGACACGATTTTTATTCTCAAGGTAGACCGGGCAAAGCCGGGCAACTCAGCTCTTAATATGTAAAGTTTTGAAAGCCACTGTTAATATGATTTTATACTTTTTTGTTTGTTTGGCGAAACATTTATTATTTCCAGAGAAAAAATATCCGCTTCACTGGCAAAAGGGCTGGGTTCCAGTAGCGTGGTCGCTTGGCGCGTTAGGCGCATAGCAGTTCAGTCTACGATTCTTGTTTTAAAGTAACCGTAAATGTAATTCTTTGTTTTGAAAGAAAAGAAACTTTTGATTTGTTTTTATCCGAGTGAAACGTACGACATTTTCTTCTTTTTTTCTGACGATGATTTTTGAATGTTCCACAGGATGTTTTTTTTTTTCGTTAGATGGGTGGATTATGATAGCGTGGTTGCTGGGTGAGTTTGGCGATAAACAATATAGTTGCAGAATTATTTTTTTCATTTGAAAGATATTATTTGATGTCTCTTTTTGTTTATATGGCGAAATATTTTAAATTGCAGTAAAAACCGCTTCACTCGCTAAATAGAGTTTTAAAGCAACTGTAAATCTAATTTAATGATTTGACGAGAAGTTTCAAATTCCAAAGAAACTTTAATAGGTTTTTTTTCTTCGAAAAGGTGTGTACGCATTTTATACAAAGAAAAATGATCATTTCACATCAGAGGAAGAGTGGGCGTCACTTTTTTTTATTCAAAGGACTTTCATTAAATTTTTAGCACGGGCATCGCTGTGCGGGTACTGCTAGTTATTTTAAAATATAGCTTAGTAGTTTTTACAGTGAAATTGCAGAAATTCATTTAAAATCGAATGCTAATTTTTTCAAGGTCAACATTTTTACATTGCGAACTTGATTCTTCTTTGTGACATCTTCGCTGACTTTGATGCCATCATTATGGCTTATATTACGAAAGCATCTGTCAAAACAAAAACTGTTAGAATCTCATAAAACTTGTGGACACCAAAAAACATACGTTGGAAAATCAAATTACGTAGGTATTAAAATACGCCCTAAAATTATTAAAATTAAAATTATGACTCTGAACAATTATGGATTAGGGTTGCCTTGGGAGTTGTTTTTATTTTGAAACCGCTTAACATATACTTAAATTGTAATTACAAGCCCCCCAACCACCCGCCATTGAAATCTGGTCGTCGTGATTCGAGCCTTGAAGCGCATTATTTCATTCTGCTCATTTGTTTTTAAATCAAAACCACCATCTATACATTTTTTTCTTTCCAAAATGTTCAGGCAGTGGAACCAATTCGTAAACGTTTCTTTCTCAAGTCACCTGAATTTCTTGAGCCATTACGTTTTGCCAATCTTCATTTTCTGGCGTTCTCCAACTTTGTTTCAAGTTTCAAATTCGAAGGAATTAAAATTTTTGAAATGTTAGCTTCTAGCTTACTTGAATTATCTTCCCTATCTTCATCAGAATCTGATACTTTTCTCGAATTCTCATCATAGGTGAAATCAAAATATTTTGGGTCATATTCAATGTTATTTTCAGAATAATAAACCTCGACTTCGCGATTGAACGTATTCGGACTTTAGAACCGTCGCGTCGATAGAATAATACATGTCCCTGCATTCTCTAGTTTGCCTCGGTATTTCTTTAATCCATTTAATTTCACTGTACATGGTATTTTATGATTTTCAGGATATTCTTCAGTTTCATCCTCTACTTCAGCTTTACTCAGTTTGGTGAGATAAAACTGTATCCCTCTGTTTCCCGTTCCTGGGTTTGTTTTTTCTTTTGCCCAGAATTTATTTTCATGGAATTTAACATTCAGCGTTTCTATCACTTCGCGATTTTCGGGATCCCAAATTCTATAATCTTTTGTCTGAAACGCATATCCTATCATGACTCCCTGTTTAGCTCTCATATCCATTTTTTTTTATTTTTTGTTTTGGAAGTCCAACGTAGGAAATACAGTCAAAAACATGAAAGAGTTTAATAGATGACTTTCTTCCCCCAAATAGCTCAAAAAGGGTTTTGGTTTTTCCTTTTAGAACCGCTCTATTTGGTAAGTAGGGGAAGCACATAGCTGCTACGGCTCAAAACTGCTGAATCAAACATGATTCATTTAAAAGTGTCTTAATTTCATTCATTAATGTTGGAATAGAGTATTCTATGACGCTACTTTGTTAACTGGAGGATTTGGTTTTTTCGATTCTTATGCCTTGGTCGTTTAGGTAAATTTCAAACAGGGAGATCAGAAATTCCTTTCCGTTTTATCGGATCAGATTGCTTTTATCTTCTTTTCCGCTAATCCCTCTTTTGAAACCCGACAAAAAAATTCGAAAACCTCACTTTTCTTCTTTAAGAAATAAACCGAAGACTTTCTTGAAAAATCGTCTATAATTGTGAAAATAATCTCCCCCCCCCCTCCCCCGAAGACTAAACTGCTAAGGAACAGATTGCAATTAAATGCAAAAGATCTTACCCGGCTTTGGCTTGAATCTCCGTTACAGTTTTAAACGAAATTCTCCGATTTTTCACTACTTTACATTGATAACAATCTAACATATTTTTACTTTTTATATACATTAAAAGACAGTGAAGTACAGAATCACACATTTCAGTATTTATTGAGCAATCACGATTGCTTATTGCTTTCATTTGACCGTCCTTGATGTCCGGTTCCTCTTTCAGAATGGACCAGGGGCCTCTGCAGCACCGCCGTCCACCGGAGGACGGAGCTGCTCCTCTGGTCCTAGCATCCACTAGCAGCACTGTCCACCGGAATCCCCTTCTCCTAGGCGGTGGCGTCCATGTCCTGCATACACACACTCCTACATACACACACGTCTGCACACAAACAAGTCCTTACACACATACACACACGTAATCACCCAGGAGGAGGGGCAGGCTTGGGAGGAAATGAGCCGTTTCTAGAAACAACAGCCTCCAATGAGTAGGGTCCTGTCGCAACTCGTGATTGCGAAAAACATAATTCGAATTCAAAGTGTCAGAATTCAAATTAGATGTATATACACACATATATATTTATTTACTTTAATATAGTTTTTGTCTTCATCATAAACACGTTGATGCCAAACTTCAATACTCAAAGGTGTGGGCTGGGAGGAACTATGTTTGCGACCGACGCACATTTAACAAACTAATCCTCTTTTTGCGTCAAATGTAAGGAAATTGACGAGTTTAAGGTTACAAAAGTTTCAAATAATTAAGATTTCTATTGTAGAAGTCGAGCATCTACTTTTCTAAATGAGCATGTCCTTCAAGGCGAATAAAATATGGCAAACAATGCAAAATAATGTAAATATTCCATTTTAAGTTAAAAAACTAACTTTGACGAGAACGCAACACTGCCAGATCAAAAATGAAAAGCTGAAAATTTTAAAATATAGCCAGACATGGCCTGGAGTTTAGTATTCTGAGAAGGCGTATGATCTCATTTTGTCGAATGGAACTTACATATTTGCCGATTAATAAAATACTGGTGCATGCCCACATTAAGTACGCACAATTAAATACAATATCTAATGTAACTTGGACATTCGAGCATACAAAAATTGTAAAATTACAATTATGTCTTCAAATTGGTCGAATCGCCAAACAAAATTTGCCCAGCATGGCAATTTTCGGGAGGTCATAGAGACATTCCATCTACTGCCTTTAAATACAGCTTCTAAAATAATTTTTATGTCCAAAATGGTACAATGTTACTAGTGCATTTTTCGTGAAGTAAAACTTTAATTTCCTGCTGATGGAAATATAAAACTTTTAAAACACAATGGTTTCGTGTTTGCACACTCCTGTTTGTCAAAATTGCAACACCATGAAGGAAGCATCATAGTTGAATGAAATTTAATACACGGTTGAGTGGTAATGGTACACATAAATGATTACATTTTCAAACCAAGCACAATAAAAAGAGATAGAAATTAGTATTTTGTGTGTCCACCTCGCGCCGCAGTAAAAGCTGCTACACGACTCTGCATGGAATGAAACAAAGTTTGAATATCTGTCTGCGGAAGAGTATTCCATATTGTTTGTATGCGCAACCAAAGTTCGTCTGTCGAAGCAACAGGACGAGGATCACGAACGAAACGCCGCCTAACGAAATCCCACACATGTTCAATCGGTGACATAGCCGGGGAATATGCAGGCCAAAGAAGAAGCTGTACCTGCTGCGAATCAAGGTAGGATTTGACAGTTCTGGTGACATGTGGGCGGGCATTATCCTGCTCGAATACAGCCCCTGGAAATCCTTGCAGGAAAGGAAAAGCTTGGAGCTGTAAAACTTTGTTTGTGTATCGGGTACTGTTCAAATCGCCCACAATTCGTAGCAATTGTGATCGTCTATGATATGGTATGGCGCCCCATATCATAACTCTGGGTGTTCGTCCACCGTGGCGTTCGATAATGCACTCCGGAATGTGCCGTTCACCGGGATAGCGCCTGACACGAATTCGGCCATCATGGTGCCACAAACTGAAGCGGGATTCGTCAGAAAAGACGACCTGCTGTCAATCAGTACGGCAGCTCCTATGCACATAGGCCCATTGTAGCCGCAGGCGGCGATGGTTTTGCGTGAGAGGAATCTTGTATATAGGAATCCTTGCGAGCAACCCGAGCTGCAGCAGACATCTCCGAATTGATGAAGCACTCATTGAAGCACCTGTACTGCCGTGCTAAGCACAAATGTCGTATCTGCACTTTTTATCAAAATTGAGTCATTGTCACCAGGTGGTTCTTTGTCACATATTTTACCCTAATACAAGTTTCATAGTCATTTGTCGGCAGGAAAAAATTTTTAAAAAATTCTGAAAAAGTTTCATCTGAATCAAATACATACATCAAGACGCACAACTTTAAACGGGAATTTCTCATTTTGAACTCATCTGCAGATACCGCTTTTGCGCTTAGCACGGCAGTTCAGATGTTGACTACTGTGCTGCCGATTGTCTAGAAGAAGCTATGCGGTCCGTCAGCGCCATACGCAACAGTTGTCTGTCATCGCGAGCTGACGTCACATTTCGGGGTCCACTCCCTGATTTCCGAGTTGTCTGACCCTCGTCCGTCCACTGCTTCCAAACACGCATGATTGTGCTACTGTTACCTGCACACGAGCGGCTACAGCACGATAAGGCAATCCAGCTTCACGAAGGCCGATGATTATGCCCCGTTTAAACTCCAAAATTTGCTTAAAGTTCGCTTTCTTTCCTCGAAGAAGCATAGTAGAGATTCAGTAAATGTTTACTCTAGCATATAATCACCGATAATCGTACACGCCTCGCTACAGCCGTCTATTTATAGTCGGTTTGATTTTCCGTTCAGAGGGCGCTCTCAGCATACGCATGCGCTACCGGTCTGCAATTCTAATCATTTGCATATCATGCCCTACTTTACATTTCCTGCAATTTTCAGCTCACTCGCGTAAGTCCTTCGTGGTGTTGCAATTTTCACAAACAGGAGTGTATATTAAGATGCTTATTTTTTATTAGTTTTTTGGAGTGCTTCATTGATGACTTTTTTAATTATTATTATTTTAGTTTTGATCCATAAGTATGAAAACTGGCTCCAGAGTTTAGAGAATTTTGACACGTTCAGACATCAGAGTATTGTATTTCTAGAGTGGCAAATTCTTCAGCAAAATATATCAGCAGACTTGATATTGTTTGAATGTCTCTCGGTCACGTTGTTATTTTATTTATTCATATTTTATTTATTACAGGATATAAAAGTTACTGATGCTAGAACGTAACGTTTATCAATAAAATGATCAAATGTGAATTGTTAAAGAATTTAAAACTGAACAAAAGAAAGAAAAAAAACAAGTGAAAGAAGTGAATCGCGAAACGCTAAAAATTTACTAGAAAACATTAGGATTTAAATACTGACATCCTATATAATACAGTATTAAAGTACTAACAGCCTGTATAACACAAAATATCATCGTAAACAAAGTCGAATGCTCTAATAACTTCAAATGCGATCAAGAAAGGAATTGATTTATTTTTGAATCTAATTTGAGTTTCAAAAAATGTTTAAAAACTATCATACGTACAGTAAAATGTTTAGAAACACAACAACTACTTGGATTTTTGCTATAAAGCGATCGCCACAACTTAGCAACTAAAAGAAATTGCAAAGTCAACATCAACTAATGTTGGGATACGAATTACGATTTCATAATAAGCATTGTTATTTTACATACATTCTTGATGATAAAGAAAACTACATTTTGAGGAAAAAGGAATGAATAATATAACTAGCACTTACCTTTAACTTGGATTACAGCTGAGCAGTCCTGCCTCAGCACACCCGAAATATCAACAAACATGGCTGTCGATACCTTGAACTCAATAGTTTCTCTTTGAAACTTCCCGTATGAAAAGAAAACCTTTTGCGGAACGTTTTGCTTAATAGAAAACAGTTTTACAGTTTTTTTCTGTTATTTAGCAGAGCAGTATTAAACTGCTGAAAAAAAACAGTATATTACTATAAAAACAGCAATTATTTTTTGCAATGTACTAATTTCGGATACTTCTCAATAATTTTCTTTAGTAATGTATGGTTGCTGTAAAAAAGTGGCGGAAAAAACCTGCTGATTCTTCTTCAACTGACCATTGTTGATGTAGATTTCTTTGATGCTCGTTAAAATGGTTAATTTATCATCGTTGCTACAAAATGTTCATGAATGATTAGTTCTTCTAAGGCAAACTCAATAAGCCAATATCTTTTTCAGCCATAAACGTAACTTTTCCCTTGCTAGTTGAAATTTCCCCTCTCCACTTAATAAATTTATATAAAAATTATAACATTAAGAACGTTAACTTCTAACGCACAAACACGATCACAGCATTATATATATATATATATATATATATATATATATATATATATATATATATATATATATATATATATATATATATATATATATATATATATATATATATATATATATATTTCATTTCTTTCAATAAAGTACTGCGTAAAAATTTCTTACATTTTGCTTTGTTCTAATCTAGCTAACTGATGCCATTTTTCCTTTAGGTTTATTCTATTACTAGCGGTAACCGCACGATTTTGCCCGTAGTAAAAAATTAAAAGGCCATTTTGTTCGCCTGTATATGTACAAATAATGGATGAAGAATTTCTCACCAATGTTAATTTGCTCGTCCATATTATAGTAATTTGCTCGTCCATGTTATGATAATTTACTCGTCCATGTTATGGTAATTCGCTCGGTTAAATGGACTTAAAATTGGAAAAGAAAAAGAACAAAAACGAATTTTCGAGAAATCGCTCTAGGTGCTCACCCTTATGCTACGAACTAATTTTGTGCCAAATTTCATCAAAATTGGCCGAACGGTCTAGGCGCTATGCACGTAAAAGAGATCTGAACATCCAGAGACAGACTTTCAACATTATTATTATTAAAGATTGTTTACTTGTACAGTCATTATTTCTTTAAAGGAAAAGAACTTCTTAATATCTCAAAAAAATACGTTTACGTAACTAGATATTTCAATATTTTAGTAACATAACAAAGAGAGTTTTGTGTTAAAAATAATGAAATACGAATCATAGAAGAGTGACGTTTAATTTTCTCAAAAACGTACTTTCATTTACATTTTTCTTTATTTAAGAAAAACTTTTCAAATTGCTTCAATTTCGAGCAAGTACATGCATTTTCTTTCTTTTTTTTTTTTTATTTTTTTTTATTTTTTTTTTGATATAAATAATTTACAATATATGAAGAAAGCAAGATTTTCAAGTGTTGAAACTCGATAAAATTTGAACGGAAAAATATGCAAATAATACGATTCATGAAGAAAGTTACAATAATGTCACATTATAATGGATTAAAAAATATCTCCTTCTTTCTCAGAGCTCATTCTTGTATATTTTCCAAAACATTTGGAATGCAAAAAGGAGCCAATAGAATAGAGTGATGCGTTACATTACCATTCAAAGCATCCAGTTAGAATTGATACTCATACATTATACATTCCCTTTTGTATGGAAACGGGAAAAAAAAGGTTGTTCTTTAGAAATATATGTGTCATCAATCTTTACAACTTCAAAACTTTTATTTCAAGAAGATGTACTAACTGTTTGTTGATATTCACATCCTTGAAAATAATAATTTGTCATTCTATAAAAGTAATACTTTTATAGAGCTAATGTCGGACGCAGAGAATCAATATAATTGACATTAAAAAAAATTGTATCACAAAATAAAAAAAAATTATAAAACAGAACGTTGTTTTAGATATTTATTTTTCGCTTGTCGACTCGTTTGGATATATATTAACATACATTATTTTTCATTTCTTACATCTCATGTGTTTATCAGTTTGCGACAAAATCGTAAGATCCGAGTTGCTAATGTTCTAGGACTTTCTATTTCAGAACTAAAGAGTATCATTTCGAATTGAAATATTTATTAGTGAAATGAGTAAAATATGGGATTCTTGTTAAATCAAGTTTTGTTTCTTTTATTAATGAATTTTTATAAAAAACGTCTATTCTACGAGCTTAGGTGAGTTAAGAACTAGTAGGGTAGACCGACGCACGATTCCACAGATTTTTTTCAATGAATGTTCTAATTTTTATGTTTTAACCGAGGAAATTTCAGACATTGTGGCTTTATGAATCAGTTAATGAAGTCAAAATTTGTATATTCAGTTTGGGTCAACTTTTGTTTTTAACCGTAAAAAAATGTTTTTTGAGTCCAAGTCGGTAGCGTAAACTTGCCCCGAACACGGGGCAAGTTTTCGCATCGAGTGGGGCACGTTTACGCATATTACCAAGGAGTAAGTGAAATAGATATTTAAACAAATTTAAATGTTTCATTTCTCTTAAAACACTTTTAAGAAATTACAAGTAATTAATTAAAGAATATTTATAGGCTGAGCTAAAATCATAGGTCTTGCTGCTAATTAAAAAGAAACTATTTAGTAATATTCTTCACTAACGGTCCCCGAACGGCTTTACCTGTAGTTGAAAATTAAAAGGTCATTTGGTTCGCCTGTATATAAACAAATAATGGAGGATGAATTTTTCGCAAATTTGCTATGTTCATTTGCTTGCCCATGTTATGGTAGTTTGCTCGTCCACGTTATGGTAATTTGCTCATCCTTTTTATGATAATTTGCTCTGTAAAATATTCTTAAAACTGGAATAGAGAAAGAACAAAACCGAATTTTCAAAAATCGCTTCGAGATGCGCATCCTCATGCTACAAACTAATTTTGTGCCAAATTTCATGCAAATCGGCCGAACGGTCTGGACGCTATGCGCGTCACATACATACAGACAGGTATCCAGACTTTCAGCTTTATTATTAGTAAAGAAGATTTCTAAAAGTTATCTTGAAAATAACAGGATCATTTCAGGAGTAATACTTTTAATGAATCGTAATAATCTTTCAGCGTACTGCAGAATATTAATACCCTTGACATTTAAATCTGCATCAACATGAAATACGGTTCCACGTTATGGCATTTTGGTAATTTACTCGTCTACGTTATGATAATTTGCTCGGTATAATGTTCTTAAAAATGGAATAGAAAACGAACAAAGTCGAATTTTCGAAAAATCGCTTCAAGGTGCTCACCCCTATGCCACGAACTAATTCTGTGCCAAATTTCATGAAAATCGGCCCAACGGTCTAGACACTATGCGCGTAACAGACATTTAGACAGCGATCCAAAGGCACGGGCACGTTTAGAAGTAAGACAGAGTAGTAAGACACAGTAGTGAGAACGTGCGTAAATTTGCCCCGATGTCAATGCGTAGACGTACCCCGTCGCCGAGTTCGGATTTTTTTTTAACGTGCAAGGAAATTTAATGACTTTTCCGTTCATACAACTACAAATCTCAAAGAGGTATAAAATTCTGCCAATTTTTATATATTTGCTTATTCTTAATTAGGTATTATTTATTCACGACAAGCTTCAAATCGTTCAACACTAAATTTAATCAACTTGATTTTAAAAAACAACAGATTATCCTTTCCATATGCTATACCGAAGCTCGAACTACATTCAAAACCTTGTGAGAATATTTGCAGGTAGCATCATCAATCTGTTATGACTGTTGGCTCTCAGGTTATAACTCGTTTTGGAAAAAAGGCACTGCGTGAACGTGCCCCGGTCTACCATACATATCGTCGCCTCAGAGCTACACTAAGACCTATAGTCCCCGGATAGGGAAAACACAAAGATATCCTACTGTTGCTCTAAGTCGACGATATATGTTCGATTTTTTTAAAAAATACCTTTTTTTAGCATATTTTTACTGGTATTGTTAATGAAAAAAACCTGTTAAGTTGCTTCTTTTCTTTTTTTTTTCACCGCAGCTTACAAAGGTCCAGCCAAGATTGTTTCATTGAAGGAAAATGTTACCCTGTCATTACAAAAAGGGCATAATGGTTGTTAGAATTTATGGTGGTACTGGTGGATGGATAAATTCCCAGTTATGCTTGCACCCATTCATTTTTTTACCTAGTACTGCCTGATCTTGTCTCACTTGGCATACCATTTTTATGTTTTCCTGTTCATAGAGATTAAAAAAACACAACACCCTAAGTATTGGACAAGATTCTCGTTGTATTCAAGAGCACATTTCTTTAACAAGGATTTGTACATTAAATAAGCGATAAGAATAGTTTTCGCATTGGTATCGACAATTAAGTAAGAGTAGTTTGGGACGAGAAAATCATTTAAAAACTGACAATATAAAACAAACTCTTTCAATTAGACATATATCATTCAAAAGCTCATTTTAGTTTTCAAAAAAGGAAAAGATTTGAGACAGCATTTCCTAAAATGAAGAAACACTTGGAGGTGAGGTAGAAAGGCAAGGAAGCGTGTAAAGAGTCGATATATTTCGCAAAACAGTATGTGATTCATAATTATAAGTTTATTCAATATCATTTGCTTCTAGAGAGGAAGGAGGAAAAAGATTGAACCCTGTTCGACTAGCAACAGTATCAGAACTGTTGCATCACCGATTAAATCTATGCAGGCCCTTTCTCAGCGTACTTATATTTTTGCTTTTGTTGTCCTAATGGTTTTAACTGTAACATAATCTAGCAGTCGAGTATAAGTCAATAAGAGCACTATAATTATAAATTATCATTGATTCTGCTAAAAATACATACTTCGTATATCACGTTGTTATCAATCTCACGATTATTGCTTCATTTATTGCAAAATTATAAACCAGGTTTCTCATAATGACATACCGGAAGTTCTGATTGTTGACAGCACAATCAGTGCGTACTCAAAGTGGAAAGGAATGTCATCACTAAAGTTGTTGTGAAGGTCCTACCAGAGCAATAAATTTATTATGCAAATGCGTTAGCGACAAAGTATTTTGTTGCCACCGCAGACGATCAGCTTGCAAGCTGATGATTTCAGAAAAGCACTGAACCACGTTTCATTCCAACAGTTGAGTTAGAGGTAATGTTAATTGCCTGTGCTTGACTGAAGTCAACCTAATGCAAATATTTCAAACATTTAAAGCAATTTATTCATTAGAATAGCGTACTATATCCTTTTTTATATCACTTTAGTAAAGGAGAATTACAAGAAACTTTTCGATATTATAGGTTAATTTTGCTAGAACCTTTCTTTTTGCTAGAGGGAAAAAACTGTCCATTCTTCACGTCGAGCTCGCGAGCTACTGAGAGATAAAACATTTTTAGTTGCCAGATATCATAGGTAAATATTAGGCCAATAATCTCGAATGCAAATGATTGAACAAAAATATGATAAAAAGTTGAAAAAAAAAATAAAATTCATTATTTACAAAAACAATGAGATATGAGTATTTATGGAAAAAAGTATTATTTTAAAGAAATAAATGTTTTATCTGTCCTGTTTATTTTAGAAAACGGATCAAGCCGGTTTTGATATTAAACGGCTCAGATGTGAATACTTTCTTATGATTTTTGTGCTCAAATCCAGGCATACTTATGTCGCAAATACAATCAAACGACGTCAATTGCAGCACCCCCCCCCCCCCTTACCTTTCTCTCCCTCTCTCACTGTATTGAAAAACATTATCTTAAGCAGGGAAGTGATTTTTCGAATGGGAGAACTTTGTTCTTGAGTTAGTGCTGTTAATAGAATATGTAACACATTCTTCTGCTGTTGGTCCAAGCAGTCTTTCTTATCTTCCGGCGTAAAACTAATGAAACATGTTCTTTTTACTCGATAAAAATTTAATTCACTAGCGCAGACCCAGAATTGATGTTCGTAGTAAGAGGCGTAGTTTATTACCGTTTTTACACGTATTATATAAAATACCGTATTGAGAGCAATATCTTACCCCCTCTCTCTCTCACCCCCTTCTTCCCTCTCTCCCCCACCTCTCTCTCTCTCTTTCTTCCTCTCTCTCAAAGACAAGGAAAAAACGAGTGAAACCATAGAAAAGTGGGCAGTCGAACCCGCTTATAAGAATATCGGTTAAAAGTATCCCGCTCAAATATAATACATTTTCAATGTACCAATTCAATGTAATGTGTTATTTTGGTCCCGGTTAATGGACTATTCCGCTTATTAAAATATTTTTTCGTGGCAAAATGGCTATTCCATTAAGCGGGTTCGAAGGTGTAAAAATTTAAGGTAAACGCACCAGTAGTGGCCACTGCTCCAGTAGTGGCCACTTTAAGGTTTAAATTTGAAAAATAAGGATTCCAGGTCTCCTAATGGATTCAAACTTGTAGGAGGTAGAGCTCAGACTATATTGTAGTGAGCAGTTCAAGGAGAAGTAGGTGGAGCATCATGGAAAACTGTTATAAATTATTTAGTACGGTCGTCTGGATTGTCCATGTTTTTTCAGCTGTCTTCTAACGCTTCTCCATAACGAGGTATAAAAACATTGTGTTGTGTTATGAATAGAACAATGCTCAAAAATAATATTTTTAGAGCTGTAACCATGTTATGAAATGTTAAAGATCATGTTTGGAACGTTTTCAACTCCAAATTGTTGTTTTCTCGGCTGACAGTTTATGTGGCCACTACTGGTACCAAAAGTGTTAGAAAATTCAAAAGTGGCCACCGAGTGGCCACTACTGAATCAGGATGGTTTTTCATAAATCATCTCGATTTTCCTTTTAATAGGTTGTAATACCTTAATATAATAACCTGCGTCATTTCTAATGTAAAATTATTGTGTGACAAACAACAATATGGCCACTACTGACTCATGTACAATGGCCACTGATGGATCAAATTTAAGGTTTGCGGAAAAAATTGAAAATTGATATTCTGGCATTCAAAAAAATAGAACAAATGAGGAAGAATAGGGCTTTAATATGCTCATTGAGTTTCAAATATGGTAATTAATACTGTAGCCCCACAGTTTAAAGAAGCCACAAAATATGCTTCACTATGTCAACTGCTAGGTGCATTTACCTCTTGTATGGACAGGCCTGGATTACACATTACGCCATTCCCTAGGCCCCAGCCTTAGGGGCGCATATCACAGAGGGAAAAAATTATTAAATAGCTTGTTGGTAAAAAAAAAAAAAAGAGAGAAAGAAACAGGAGTTTGACGCGCTAGTATATATAGAAGAGAAAAATTCAACTAGAACCGATTGCAACTTGCCTGCTGAGCAGGTAACAAAATGCACAGTGAAGGGCCTTATATTTGCTCGAGGTAATCCCTTTTCTAATCAAAGCAGATAATTTTTAATTTCTTAGGTTTAAGAAATCATTTCTTGAAAATACAGATTTTCTTATTAGAAGTAAGTCACACACCGTAAAATTAGTAAAAACCATGATACATAAAATTTTCAGTTATGAAGCTTGTTTAAGGAACCATTTTTCTCTTGGAAGTCTTTAAATCATGTCAGTAAGTATGTGTTTTGCAATTAATAATCTATTAATTCATATTTAGTAATAACTGCTAATAATATTCAGGAGCACCCGAAATTCAAAATTTTTGGGAAGGGGGTCGAACTGAATACCGAATAACAAAATGCGCGCATTGTACTACTAGTAGTTTTCTAAAATATCTGTGAGTAGCAATAATTTAGTGCTTTATAAAATTATGTTTACAATAAATAACATAAATAATCAGAAAAAAATAAAATATTAAATCAAAGTACTTAAAAATTAATTTACCAGACAATACCATATATTTACCGCCAAAGTATTAGGATAGGTTACAAATATTGTAAAACTTCCGAATGTGAAATATGTAACATTTACGGACTTTTTAAAAAATTTACCTTTGAAAATTCCCTGATTTCTGTATTTTATCGATGTCCAAAACGTTCGTAATTAATTCTTCAGACCGATTTCATTTTCTAAAATCTTCATTAACTCAAGACACAGCTGAGAATTAATGATAATTTTTATGAGTCTCTTGAATCAAAACGGATGAATTAACATTTTCTCATTGAATGCGATCGGCAAAAACTAGAAGTCTAAAAGTCCTCAACTACACAATGAGACATATAAGGAGGGTTAAAAATAATGCTAAATACATAACTATAAATGTCCAAATGGTAAAATCTCATGAAAAGAAAACCGAGCGAGTATTAGAAAAGTAGATGCAATCGGATTTCGAAATGTGTGAAAAAATTGGGATTGACGAGTTACAGCGTAAAAAATAGCCAAGATGTGTATGTTTAATCTAATGTGTGGAATTCGATAAATATTCAAAATGTTCTTGAACTCAAAATCCATGATCAATAGACATTTTCCATGATCTTTGAGCATTTTTTGCCGAAAATCATGGTTTTCCATGAACATTTTCGATCATAGCCAACTTTCATGTCTTTCCAGGTGCGCAGACACCCAGTCTTTAGTAGTATTGAAATTTTATGCTACCAATATCCGATATCCATTGATGTGTCTTCGTAAGTTGTAGGAAACAAATTGTCCTAGAATTACATTGAATAGTGTTCTTACCTTATCATTAATTATGAATGATTTTGAAGTGATGATAATTATTCAGTTCATACTTACCAAAGTTTATATGTATAATACTTATATAAGTACATACATTTTCCTTTAATTTATTTTTTAAATTAGCCTACAAAAATTACAAATGCAAATTTTCTATTAAAAACGTTTTCTTTTATCCTAAGCACTTATGTACTTTGAAGAAAGAAATGTACTATAAAAATGTGATAAGTACAGTGAAACCCCGTTATAACGAGCTTCAAGGAACCGCAAAATTTGTTCGTTGTAACGAGAATTTCGTTGTAATGGAATTCCTGTAGCGCAGTAGAAATGAAGTCAGGACTGAAAAGTTCTTTCGCTAAAACGAATATTTCGTTGTATTGGTATTCGTTGTAATGGGATTTTACTGTACATTAGTACGTAATGTAACTATCATATTGAATATATTTTATTCATCAGTTATTTGAATTTAAAGTAAGTAATGTAAATTCTAAGGACAGGATGTCGATGGCCACTACTGACTCATGCATGTGGGCACTATTGAAAATCTCAGATTGTGGAGTGGTCACTAATGGATCAAATTCGAGGTTTAGGAAAAAATTAATAAAAAATTGAACAAATTGAAATTCTGGCATTTTTGTAAAATGGGACGATTAAGGGAGGGTTGAGTTATAATACGCTCACTGAGTTTTGAAATTAGTATTGATATTGTAGATCCACAATTTAAAAAACACATAAAATATCCTTAGCTGTGGCCACTACTGGTGCGTTACCTTAACGGGTATTTTCTATAAAAATTTAGAAACTTTAGTAATTTAGCTTAGTTTTTATGAAATTATGTTCAGTAAATTACTGAAATATTGCTGTTAAAATGTTCTTTCTATTGTGTTTAATTTAGGAAAAAGTGTTTTATTTTGCTTTTTTAAGTAAGGAAGGGAAACTTCTAAAAAAATATTTCTAAGGCTTTTGTTGATTTCTGTTAAGTTACATGTTAAGTTTTCAAATCTGCCTAAATACGAAGAGAGCTTGAAAAAGAAAAGAATACTTATAACGCATAATAGACGTTAACTGTAAATATGCAGGCGATAAAAAAAAATTACCTTTTAATATTCTACTACGAGCAAAGTCGTACGAGTACCGCTAGTTAATAATAAAAAAAGAGAAGATATTGCTTTAGTGTTTGTCCATAGCAGCTTCGTTAAAAAAAAAAATGCTTACAAATATTAAATACTAGATTATTACATTTTCCATAACGGAAATTGTTAAAGAAAATTAAACTTCTTTTTTGATATTCCTCTTTCTATTAATTAGGAACTATTCAAAAATAGGTACTTTCAAAACCAGAACTCTTATCGATTTGCCTTTTGACAAGTTTCTACCCATGAGGAAGTACTTGAGGTTTTTTCCTTTTTTGAACTAGGGAATGAATTGATTCTTTGCATTCAGTGTTTTTAAAGTATGTATAACGCATTTAAACCCCCTGAAGGTTTTATGATTAATCACGTTTGTTTTATTTTCATGTTGATGCAGATTTAAATGTCAAGGGTATTAATATTCTGCAGTACGCTGAAAGATTATTACGATTCATTAAAAGTATTACTCCTGAAATGATCCTGTTAATTTTCTTGAGTATTGCTCAAGATAACTTTTAGAAATCTTCTTTACTAATAATAAAGCTGAAAGTCTGGATACCTGTCTGTATGTATGTGACGCGCATAGCGTCCAGACCGTTCGGCCGATTTGCATGAAATTTGGCACAAAATTAGTTTGTAGCATGAGGATGCGCATCTCGAAGCGATTTTTGAAAATTCGGTTTTGTTCTTTCTCTATTCCAGTTTTAAGAATAATTTACAGAGCAAATTATCATAAAAAGGACGAGCAAATTACCATAACGTGGACGAGCAAACTACCATAACATGGGCAATCAAATTAACATAGCAAAGTGGCGAGAAATACCTTATCCATTATTTGTTAATATACAGGCGAACCAAATGACCTTTTATTTTTCTACTACGGGAAAAGCCGTGTGGGTACCGCTAGTCTTTAATGACGGGAAAAAATATCTTAATTTGTACGCATTAGCTATAACATAAAAGCACAGTATTTGAGAGCAAAATAAAAGTACTCGTAGAAAGGGAAACAATAAATATTTAGCAAAGGGAGGAAATGCATACAATTTTGTGTTACGACTTGCACTGGCTGAAATCATCCAAGCATGATCTCCCATGACTTAAATTTATTTGAAATTAACGTGTTTCGATTTAAAGAGGAGTTATTTGCTTTCCCTCCTCTTCTGTTTTTGAGGTATTATAGAACGCGCAAAAGTACAGTAAGTTTAAACAACAGCTACCATTTTTAACATTATAACCAGCACAAAAAAAATCTTCACAACTTCATGTCTACTGAAAAAGATTCCTATAATGCTTGCATAAAAACTAGTTCTTAATTTATAAGTTGATGCACAGAACTAAAATAAATTAAGTGACTAATTTCAAATTTTGAGTAAAATGCCTGCAAACTTCAAATCTTGGTCAGACTTGGGTGAAAGGTTTTTCTAAACACCGCTGTATAGCAGCAGAACCGTTTCATAGCAACTACTACCATCTTCTGCCCCTAAACAAATGAGAGTTTTTTCTATTGTTTGTAATAGGCGTAACCAAAGTTTTAAATTTGGCAATTGCACCCCTTTGCTTCTAAATACTTTAACTAAGCGTTGTAAATTTCTAACAATTGAAGAAATAGTTCACACAAGATTAGACTAAGTCCGAGGTTATTTTGAACACAAAACCGAGAGCCGTACTGTTCCGCATGTTGATTACTATGCACCATGTAGGCTTTTTACTTCCTTTTACAAATGAATTGATGTGTGCATCACATGACTTCTTTTTACTCCAATTTAATGTCATTTTCTCATTATTGGCAGTTTTAATGTGATTCAATAGTTACTCTCTAAATATCACGAAAGTGGCCAAATTGAAACCAGTTTTAAAATTTTTAATTTAAAAAATCGCCAAATTGGCGACAAAACTTGGCAACCAAAACACTGGCGATATATCACCAAGTGTCCGACAAATTATAACACCACTTGAGTTTACATCGAAATTAATAATGAATTCCCCCCAAGAAGAGGCAAAAGACCCCCTTGGGGAGGTGCACAACTAGACCCCACTAGGAGTCTACATACCAAATTTCAACTTTCTAGGACATACCATTCTTGAGTTATGCTACATACATGCATATGTACATACAGACGTCACCAGAAAACTAACTAATTCGGGAATTATCAAAATGGATTCTTCAGGTGTCTATACGTTCTTAGGCATGTATCCACGTGTAGTCGGGTTGAAAAAAAAATCAATGTTCATTCGGGGGCAAGCAAAATAGTAATTAAGGCCGAATTTTGAGAGAAATTTTTTTTGCGAATACAATACTTCCTTTTTACTTCCTTTTACAAAAAAAAGGAAGCATTGTACTCGCGAAAAAAAATTACTCACAAATCAACCTTAGTTTCCATTTTGCTCATCCCCGAATTAATGTTGAGTTTTTTTTTTTTTTTTTTTTTTTCAACTCGACCACACGTGGATAAGTGCCTAAGAACGTATAGACATGCGAAATATCTATTTTGACGATTCCCGAGTTAATTACAACGAGTTTTCTCGTGACATCTGTATGTACGTATGTATGTATGTGCGTATGTGCGTACGTATGTCGGCTAACTAATGAACGGTATATCCTAGAAAGTTGAAATTTAGTACGTAGACTCCTAGTGGGGTCTAGTTGGGCTCCTCCCCTTTTGGTTGCATTCGGGTGTTTCTAAAGGGGTCTTTTGCCCCTTTTGGATGGGAAATCATTGTTAATTTCGATGTAAACTCATGTGGTGTTATAATTTGGCGGACACTTGCCCAGTCTTTTGATTGCCAAGTTTTGTCGCCAAGCTGGCGACAAATTTGGCAATTTTTTTTTTTTAATCTGGTTTCAATTTGGCCACTGTTTGGCCACTGGTGGTGATATTTAGAGAGTAAACTATTGAATCAAATTAAAATTGCCAATAACATGAAAATGTCATTAAAATTGGAGTAAAAGGAAGTCGTGTGATGCACACATCAGCTCGTTTTAATTAGTTTGTCAAATTTCAAGTATTAATAAAATAAGAACAGTGTTAAATTTAATAAGCATAATACTTTAGATTGTAGGATATTTAGTTGTATCTAAAGTTACCAGTTACTTTATTAGTTACACCTAAGTTTTGAAACCAATAAGTATAATCTCGCAGCTGTGAATTAATATTCTTAATATGAAAAATGAAATGTTCTAATCAATGTTTTTTAAGTATTTTAGAATATTTTGTGCTGTCTGTCCTATTTTGTAATTTCTGTACCCGTACACAAAAAAAATTGAATTTTATACAAACAAATAATTCTTTAATTTAAAAATACTATCTGTTTATTTTTTAAACGTGGTCCTACTTGGAGTAAAAAGTCTACGAAAATTAGAAATATTTTTTCGAAATTCTTGATATAATCTACTCTTTTTAAACTCTTTCTAAAATTTATGACATAATATTTTAAATAATGTATTTTGTTTTATTTTTCGAAAATAATTAATTATATAAAATTCTAAAAACATCTTCAAAAGTTGTTGAACTTTTAATTTATGGTACAGTAGTAATTATTATTTACCTTATAATTTAAATTTATAACTGTCATAACATTTCTATTTTCAACGCCTTTTTTTTCCGTTGCTTATTTCTGTTCTTAAATGAACACAAATCAATGTGTTGATTTAAGAACGTCTTCAACAGAAAATTACCAACTATTAAGCAATTATTAGATAAATTTTACCCACTTTTCATTGGCAAAAACTATTGTGTTGAGAAAATCAAATATACAATGTTTTTCAAAATTGTGATTTAGTTAACATTAAGATTGAAAAAAATACTGATTCAACCTATAAAACTTTCAATTTATTTTTAATTTGTGCTGTATACTTATGTACAGTGCTGGCCAAATTATTAGACTAAGACTGTTTTAAAAGCAAATTCTTTATTGATTACATAACTATTGACACATTAGCGAACATTGAAATAAATATCTAATTATTAGTATGCATTCCCTTGTTCTTGATGAGCATTTTTAAGTCTTTTTGGCATACTTTTCACAAGGTTTACACCATTTCTTAACTTTTTTGAAAAAGGAGGTAAAACATTGTTTATACTCACTATTATATATATTCACATACACATACTCACTAATTAACTAAAACTAACTTTTAATATAACAGAACACACTAATAAAAAGAACTAGTGAGCTGTTTAAGCTGATTGAGGTTATGTTCCTGGTTGATAGATAAACAAAGAACATTAACAAAGCAGACAGTGCTGCCACTTGCAAACATTAAATTAAGCTAAAATAATGTAATAATCAGTGTACAGTATGTACTGTACTTTAACAGTAAAATAAATAGTATTTTAGTACAAATAGTGCACAAGAAGCAAAAAAAAAACTCTTTAATCTAACAATTTGGCCAGCACTGTATATTATGAATGAAGTTATGTGTGCTTATGAATTTAACAATTACTATAAATTTTCAACTAATTGAATTCGCGCTAGCTTGAATTCAGTTTTAAGCATAGTTTTTAAATCTGTAATTTATAATTTAGAGTACAAAGAAAATTCATCATTGGAGTTATTGTTTTAAACAAGATATTTTTTTACAGATTTTTTTTTCATTCGTTGAAAAGTAAAAGCTATTATATGCATGCTTATCTTATTATCTTACTTCATTCCCAGCAAGCATCTTTCGTTTTAATTACAGATGCTTCAAATAACATAAAACCAAAATTTCGTACAAATAATTAACAAAGAAAAAAGCAAAATGGGCTTTTTGACATGAAATTTAACAGGTGTGAAAAAATACCTTTTTGTTTGACAAGAGTTTTCATGCTAAGTGGTTGGAGATTTTTTCTTTCTTCTTTAAAGTGTTCTCATGCAAAGATTTTAATTCAAGGTTTAATTAGAACAGCATTGTTTGGAAGACAAAAACCGAAATCTTCTTATTTTCCTCAATTAAAAATTAAGAACTTTTTTCTCTCCCGTATTGTTTTAAATCTCAAACCGAAGCGGGGGTTTTTTTCACCCAATCGAAGAAAATTGACATTATTTTTTGCGTATTATAAACAGTCGAATGATTCTGAAATTGAACCTTGACTGATTTTCATTGCGAATGATTAGTTTGTTGAAAGTGATTACAAATTTAAAAAATGGGAATTATATTTTTATTTATTAAGCATTATTGAATCAGTTTCATGTTAAACGTAATAAAGAAAGAAAATTAAGGGTGCTCTATACAAAACTGGAGAAGCAAAAAAAAAAAGTATTCACCAGGAGAATAATGGAACCACAAAGATGAGCTGATTCTGTAGTAAAAAAAATCAGGTGGTAAAACAAATACATTTATATACGTATGTAATTTGACTTAAAACTGTTGTGCAAATTTAGTCCAGCAACATATTTTGACCATCCCATGTAGGCAACCGGTGTCAAGATTTCTTACCATTCTAAGTTAACTGCAACTTCAGTTTGACAGAATCTCTCAATGCTCTAACGGTCATAAGTTCTTTTAAAGTACAGTAGACCCTCGTTTTACCCGGTTTTATTTTACGCGGCTTAGATTATACGCGGTTTAAGATTTGAAACCTTTATTTTATTTTACACGGATGAGTTTCGGTTTTACTCGGAAGCGGCAATGCAAGCCGCTTGGGCCACTGGAGACATTTTATGCGATTGGTTCTAGAGTTCTTTCCAGAAGTAAAGTTATTAAAATCACACAGTTTAGAACTTACTGGAAGAAGAGCTTTTAAGAGTGACAAAGACGGCCAAAACCAACGAGTATAGCAACATCTGTGACACACAACCAAAAACGATCACATTGAAAATTTTGAGGTATTCCTAGACAATAAAAATTATCTTTTTGATTTGTTGGTGAAATAAGATTCTATCATGGAAAAATGACGCAAGTAGTCATGGATGCGTTAATGCTCTGCAAAAAATTACAGAGAAAAAATTTTAATGACTGCCGAAAGGCTATCATTGCCAGTTCCTCTTTATAAACAGAACACGAAATTAATTTATGTTTTCTGTACGCATGTTGTTCATAAAAATCGATATAAGTACACATTGAAATTATACAATTAGTCATCACTAGAATGCAGTAGTTTTTTTTTTTTTTTTTTTTTTTTTTTTTTTTTTTATCTACGGAACTTAACCCCAATTTTAACACTACTATTAGATCTCAGTTTACGCGATTTCGATTTACGCGGCATTTCCGAGGAACGTAACCCCCGCTACGGTCTACTGTATTACATATATCTGACCGTAGCGTTAAGAGTGATTTGCTAACATACTAATTTTTATTACTTCATTAAAATCGTAGCTTTTCGCTTGCATGATTTTTCGTTAATTCCACTTATTTGTGACTAAAGAAGTATCCTCATATAAATGATAGTCAATGATCGAGTAATGCTCCTGACGTCATCAACAATGAAACTCGCGCCACGGCATTATAATTTTATAATATGTTTTGGTAATGTTTAACATTCAGGGAAAGGCTTTATTGTGACTAGGCTGAACTGGATCCGGTAACTTAACTGTTTTACTGGTAAGACTGTCATTTCAGGGAAATGAAGAAACGAAAACGTGGCCAACAAAGAACGCTATCTACTGGAGTTTAGGGTTAATCCACTGGAGAAACAACCAAGCTAGAATTTCAACTATTAAAATATCACCAAACAGGCAATTGCTTTGTTCAAATGTAGAAGCAATTTTCACCCCTTACGATGACGGGCGATTTTCTAGTTTATAGATAAATAACATCAATTTTCTACATACTTTTTATTTAATGCTAAAAATGCTGAAAATATATTAGCTTTCAAATGATGGAAATCACCTTCATCATAAAATTTTATCGGAAAGTATTTCAAATAACTGAGCAGAAATTCATTATCGTATTGAATAGTGTATATTTATTATTATTTTAATTTTAAATAGATTATTTTGAATAATTAATTGGATATTATTTTCTTAATTTCTAATTACCTTAGTTTTCTGAAGGTAATGCGACACTTTCTAACGCTATTTTCCAAAAGCAACTTTTTAAAACGTATCTACTTTTCAAGATTACCAATGTAAAACTCGAATGCTTCAAAAAGTTCCTACGGCATTTTGTTCATCAATAGCTAGTTACCTTAAAGTTTCGAATCATTTATTTTTCAATCAAAACAGAAAACCAGTTCTTTCTGGAGGCAATTTGAAAATTAACGAACAACACCGGAAACTAACGTTTCTTCGTCGCTTATAGAATTTCTGATGCTTGATTGTTGTAGCAAAGAATCTTTGTAATTCGATTTTAAACAAAACTGAGATTGCTTTAAATTTTCAAATTCAATTTTTAAGCATTTAGCTTCACTGTACCTTTTTTTTAACGTATGAAATCAGAAAATTACAGAAATCTTTTGTAAAAACATTTAGACATACTTTTCATTTTGAAATCTATTGAAATACATAACTGCTGTTATAACTGGGTCAATCCATACAGGTTCGACAGATGAGTGCGCTCGACCATTTTTAATTTTTTTGAAACTCATATCCCTAAAAGCTGCATATGAAAGATGTTTAAAACCACTTTTATTTTTCCTTTAATCTGGACATTTGATTTTTTAGAAGTCTTAAAAATTCGTTTTCGTAGTCGAAAACGGGACTTTTAGATCTTTGCATTTTGACCAAAATCTATTTGAATTGTATTTATGGTAGTTAGTTTTAAACTTTGATGTTGAAGTGCATTAGATGATAGTCTTACCTGCTGAGTTACGTGGCTTTAAATTAATAATTAAAATTATGGAAACAAGTTCAAGGTATAATGTAAAAGTTTTACTCATTTCAAAGGGGATACTCCTACTCGCGTAGGAGACGGAAACACAAATCTCACATTATTATTAAATTGTTTCAAAAATTGAAAACACTTTGATTGAACATGCCCCAATTAACCACAAAAGCTACAACTGATTTTACTACTTTCTCTATCATTACAAAATTGTTTTTTTTCTCATGAAACACCATATTGATCCGAACATTTTAACGAAATTTCACCATCATCAGACAAATCATCCATAGATGTAAACAACTTTTTTTTTAGGTAAACATTCATCAAAGTTTGTTTGTAAATTAACATTTAGATTTTCAGCATTCTTTATTTGCTCTTCTAAAAACGCAGGGTTTTTTTTTTTTTTGGTTAAGAGCTAATACATGTTCATCAAAAATTTGAGGTTGGTCATAAGAATGAAATACTTTATGGATACTCCTGTTTTAGGATGAATGCCAATATGATATTATACCTTTTGATACCATTTGTCAGAGTGGCATAATGATTCGGCGTTGGCTTCTTATGCTCTGAAATGTTTTCAGTCGAAGGATTTTGAAGATGCAGAAAATGTTTAGCGTCCATGTCGTTTGATTCACTTAAAAGGTTTCTTGAGTAATCGTTTGGCCTTGAATAATCTTGGCAACATAACACTCCTGACCCAGTTTCGCACCGAAGAATCACAGGCCTCCCTCTGGTGGGGAAAGTTAACGTGCAAATACTGTGATAATGGCAATTCGTCGATGGAGATGTCCCATAAAACAATGAAAGTAAGCTCTTGGAAAATCCATTAGGTCTGGAAATGGCGAGGAACCAATGCATTCTTTTTATAAAACAATCAAAAACCTTTCGATACCAATACTGCCGTGGGCAAGTAAAGGGCAGTAACTGCTAATTTTTCTTTTTTTTAATTTTATTTATTTATTTTTGAAATTTTTTAATCTGTTGTATGTTAGCTTTATTGTACAAGCTTGCTTATGCGGTATCTGCGGGAAAAAAATGCTTAAAAATTACTGTCTGATTCCAAAATTTCCCTATTGCTAGCACAGTAGACCCTCGTTTTACGCGGTTTCGATTATACGAAGAGTAAGATTTGACACCTTTATTTTATTTTACGTGGATGAGTTTCGGTTTTGCGAAGATGCGGCAATGCAAACAGATAAAATTTTCCCCTCTTTCAAAATCCGAACTCCTAAAAATTTCCGATTACACGTAATAAACTGCATTTTGACGTGCTGATAAACGATGTTGGGCCACTGGAGATATTTTATGCGATTGGATCCAGAGCTCTTTCCAGAAGTAAAATTATTAAACTCACACAGTTCAAAACTCGCTGGAAGAAAAGATTTCAGGAGTAACAAGGGAGAACCAAAGCAACGAGAATACCGACATCGATGACACAGAACCAAAAAAGTTAACATTGAAAATTTTAAGCCATTCCTTGAGAAGAGAAATTATCGTTCTGATTTGTTAGTGAAGGAAGATTCCATTACATAAATGATAATGGATGCGTTAATGCACTGCAAAGAACTACAGAGAAAAACTCTTAATGATTGCCGAAAGACTATCATTGACAGCTCCTTTTCATAAAACACTAAATTAATTTGTTTTCTTTATATATGTTGTGCATAGAAATCGATATAAGTACACATTAAACTTATACAACTAGTCATCACTAGAATGAAGTATTTTTTAATCTACGGAGTCTAACCCATATTTTAACACTACTGTTAGGTCTCAATTTACGCGGTTCTCGAAAACTCATTTCTGCAAATACTGCCGTTTACGAGAATAGCAATATCCTTGTTATCAAACAAAAAATATTGTTTCAACCTGTATTATCAATAATACCCGGACCTTCCATTAATAAAGTGACACATTTTTTTTTCCATTTTATGTGGGTTAAATATTTAATCATACATTTAATTAAAAACCTAATGCATATTTTGTTTGAAATGCGCCTAAAACAAAATACATTCAGAAGTTTTATCATCCTTAACATTAAATAACTAGATCACTACATTTTTAAGTAACCACTCAATTTTGATCTTTGCAAATAAAGATTTCAGCCATTCGTTTTATGCATTTATTGCGAAAACAAATTCATGGTTCTTCTTTTGATGTATTTAGCTGCACGAGAGGATTTCAATCCATTACTGGGTTTTCCACGCGATTCTTGATGAAAATTTGACTGCTCACAATTAAGTCATATAAATTAAGTTAAATTCCCAACGATGGAGTAATTTGGGGGATTTCGGCTGATTGCACTTAAATAGAGAGCGTATAATTTGCATAAATTTTGCGCCATTGTCTAGTATCCTATTTAGTGAAATGCAACATTACGTAAGGATGAAATTGCTTTAGCTCCTCCCTATCTACGTTTGGGTTGACATTCCCTCAGTTTCCCATTTTGAGTATGAACTATATTTTGATTTTTTCTGATTTCACCAAAATAATTATATTTTTAAGCGACACTTTTAGTGAAATTTCTAACTTGGAATTTTTTCAGATACAAAAACAATTTTATTGCATAAAATTTTCAGTTCTCCAAAAAAAATAAGACACATTTGTAGAATGATTGCGAGTGAGCATAGGCACAGGGTCCCGTGAAGGACTCCCTGATTTCAAAATTAAATATCGCAAAAATAAAGGGCAATATTGGAACAAAATAAACGGAATGTTTATTGTAAAACCCATAAAAATCATGTACAGAAACTCGGAAATTAGTAACAAAGATTGCCAGCAGGTGGCGCTGCATGCTATAATTGCAATAGAAGTCCTCTTAAATAGTGCTGGAAGGGGTTGGACGATAATTTATAGCGTAAATGTAAGTACCTCTGAAGGCTAAGGGCACTAAACTACTGCTGAAATGCCCAACTCCTTCGCAGCACTATTTATGGTGACTTCTATTGCAATTACTGCGTGCAGCGCCACCAGTTGGCAATTTTTGTTACTAATTTCCAAGTCTCTGTACATGATTGCTATGGGTGTCACAATACACATACTATTTATTTTATTCGATATCGTCCTTTGTTTTCGAGATATTTAATTTTGAAATCAGGGAATCCTTTGTTGGACATCATGTATGAGCGCATGCATGCAGACTGTGGCGGAAGCAAAATTGCCACTCACCGAGAAAGTATGTTACGTAAAAAAATGCCGATCAATTTTATTATTTACACTGAAAGACAATATTGAAATCTCCTTAAATTTGAAAGTAATTCTGAATTACCGTATAGTGAAGTATGGAACAATGTCAATGTCTAATAACACATCTACGAAAATTCAGGACAAACATGTTGTAACTAGGGCTGAGCGATACACCGATATACCGTCATATATCGGTATGCATCTACTACCGCGATAAGGATATTTAAATTTCTATCCGTACGATATATCTCTTGAAAAGGAAATACGGGACTCAATTATGGATAAATTAAAATACTGACTCAAAAACACATAATCTTTCATAGTTCGGTAACATGGGTAAGTGTTTGGAATTTCAAGAAATTATCTGCTTTCTTCAAACAGTTATTTAATATTTAATTATAGTAAAAGGGAAAATTAACAACGCCGTTGAAGGTCAATGTGAACCCCTTGTCAGTTAGGTCTCCGAATCCCCTCCCCCTGTACAGTTTTTAAAACTTTTACTACTTCGACTCAGAGCGAGGCCCTTCCAAGTACCGCGCCCCTAATTTCAGACAAAGCTGACATAGCCACTGGTGGGCTCTGAAAAATGAATATGTGTTGGTTAAGAAAACATCTTAATGCAACAGTTGAAAAATAATCAATTGAGGTATCAACACGATTCATTAAAAAATTTTACAAAAACCATTTGATATTGCGCTAAATGAAAAGTTTAAGAAAAATACTGTACAGAAATATTTTTATTTTAAAACAATGAAAAACGAAAAAATCTTAATGAGATTACTTTTGTGGCATATTTATCTCACTAGATAGAGTGCAACTCATCTGAACGAAATTAAAAAGAAAAACATAAATTCCATTCATGACATACGGCACCACTTGAAACGATGATACATTCTCGCTATTGCCGGCAGCTCAGAGCAATGCGCGAAAATAGAGATTTTAAGTAAGTTCTACACATTTACGGCGATATGCGCGAAAATAGGGATTTTAAGTAAGTTCTACGCATTTACGGCGATATGCGCGAAAATTGGGTTTTTATATAAGTTCTAAGTATTTTCGGCGAGATGAAGCATATTTTGGATGGATGCGCGAAAATAGGGTTTTTATATAAGTTTTACGCATTAACGGATTTGAAGCCGTAATGATTCATTGCAGCTCTATTGCTTGGAATTTTTGGAGTTTAGTTTATAAGGGTCGTCGTCAAATACCGGAATTAAAAAAGTGAAGAAGTTTTCGTATCGTTTATCTGTTAAATTGCTTGAAATAATGATACTGATGAGAAAATTGATTTACCTAACAATATGCATTTTGGATTGGATCTGCTGAAGAAAAATTGATTGCATATTTAAAATCAACATTAAAAAATGTGTGTATCGTTTGAAAACAATTTGCAAAACAATAGTTTCATGTGTGTTATATTTAACCAAATGACAATTTTATTAATGCAAATTCACAATTTGCGTCAGATTTTTCCCAAATATGACAGCGAGGTCCTTTGAGCTTAATATTTTACATAGGGTAGTTTTCCTTCGCAATTGGAACCACCCTACGCCCCCTCCCACCGGGGGCTTCCTTTTACGAATCCACAGTTTTCGACGGATCTTTGCCGAATTTGGCACAGCGATTCTTTGAGGGTCAGGAATTGTCATAGGGTTTTTCGCCTACCTAAGAGGGAAGGGGGGGGGGTGCGAATACACCACACGGAGGGTTTTCCTAATGCGGATCCAGTTTATGTCGGATTTTTTCCAAGCATGGCACAGTTGTCTTTTGATGTTCAGGAATTCACATAAGTTTTTTGCGCCCCAGTGGAGTGTGTGGGGATGGACCACCTTTAAGGGTTTCTCCGAAAAATCCGTAAAACGGAATGATTACTAAAAATCCAATTGAATTTTGAGTCATGAAATTGCTTCTTCTTCACGTTGACGGGAAATGTTTATGCTACTTTTTTCTTTTTTAAAAAAGCTGATTGTTAAACATGCTTCACTAGACGAAACTTTTATTTTCGAGGTAGACCGTGCAACACTGTATAATGCAGCTAGTGACATATACATTGGTAAAGGTATATTTCATAGTTCTGTGTGCTTAGTGGATGTATGGTGTGGTTGTTTCCAAAATTTATAGCTGCATTGTTTAAAGATTTATTATTACTACTTTACTTTTATGTTTCTCATCTAAGAAGTAAAAAGTCTTAATGCAAATGCTATTAAATGATTAAAAATAAACTAAGACATCAATATGAAATATAGTTCTAAGTATATTCAAATTATTGAGACTGCTCAAATTAAAAGATTTAAGCAATATAATTAATAGAATCTTTAAACTTTTTCGTTACGAAGCACTTTTGTCATGCATCGAGCAATATTATTTGCACGCCTCCCCCTCCTTGCCCCTACAGGAAAGTTTTAAATTAGAGAAGCAATTGCATTTATTATATTTGGAAGTATTTTTTGTTGTTTTTCAAGATAATGTGCACTGAACTATAAATTTTGCCCCCCCCCCCCGGAAAACTTTGAATTCTTCCGCGAATATATCGATACATCGAAAATATCGATATTTTGAGAGCGATATATCGCGGAATTAAAATTCTGATATCACCCAATCCTAGTTGTAACTAATCACTAGAATTTGGTTGTAGCCAGTTAAATCTCATCGGCACTTCTACAACTGTCTTAGAAGACAAGACGTTCCGTCCAGAACTAAACGAGCCTACTTAATATACCAACATCGACTTTCTAGTAATTAATCTATACTCTTTTAGTTAGATAAGACAGTAAAATTTGTTAAACATACCTTTCAAAAATTTTAACGCTCTGATATTGTTACAATGTAGCATAGACCAAAGGTGTGCGGGTTAAAAATGACCCAGGTTGTAATTTCCAGTATTATCAATATAATCACATTTTATCTATACTTGTGAAGTAATAATTTATTTATTGAGCAATCCAATTGCTCATTATCTCCACTTGACCGCTATTCGCAACTCCAACAAACTATAGGGGGCACTGCAGCCACCGTGTAATGGCGGATGAAAAAGGTAAAACAAATGCATGCCGTAACTTATAAATTTCTTTGACGCATAGTGAATTACAGTAATTTTTCATCGTGTTTGTGGGAAGCTTTCTTTTCTATTCTTTTGAAATTACATCACACCATAAGCTGTCTGAAGCCTATAATTTACCCCGAAGAAAACACGTGGAATGGAATGTTTTACCTTTTTCTTTAGTATTATTTATCACCGCAAGGTAGCATATTCGATCTCTGGAGTTGCGAATCGACGTTCCGGTACTTTTTGCAATGTTCCCACGTAATGATCATCTCTAGTAATAATAAGGCAAAACCTCATCCATATTCGTAATGCATTTCAATTGTTAAATATGTTTATTTATTCGCAACTCCAGCGCTCCAATACGCTACCTTGCGGTGATTTATAAAACTGCCGGGAAAACTAAAACATTGCCACGTTGCGTTCCACGTATGTCTGCTGACGTAAACACAGGTAGTTTGTTCTGAGTATTTATTAACGCAATCGATGTGTTTTAGTTTGCTTTCAGCTACGGAAATCAATTCGTCCCTTAGTAGTATTCTCGAGCTTTTCAAAATAATGTTAGTTTTCATTATTTCCTTCTAAAATATGAGTTGATTCAGAAATGGTGAAAGCGAAAATTCTGGATTAACAAACTTGAATAACGTTATACAAGGTAAAAAAAAATTATTGTTTTGTATGAATGTGTAAGAATATGGGGTTTTTTTAATCTTAAATTAATTAAACTAACCATATTTTACAGCAGCATTTAGTAGGAATGGACAGTATGCAAAATATTTTCTTGAATATATTATCGTAGAACAAAATGAAAAATGTTTAACCGAGAAGGAATTTACTTTATTCCTTTTATTCTCAGCTGAAAGGCTTCGCCAAATTTGTTTAGGGTTATAGTTTTAGTATTGTGCGAGCAAAGTAGCCTTGGCGAGATTTCGCGTTTTTAGTTAAACCATTTTTAATTTTTATCATGAGTAGAATAAAATGGTAGTAAGGTTACAGAATTCGATAAGTAAAAAGAAATAATGGTCAATCAACTGAAAAAAAACTACCACCATATATCCGTGAGAATTTTGTTGATGATTTGCATAACATGACATAATTAAATCGTAACTCAGAAATTAGAAAAATCGAAACAGAAAAATTTTAAATTAAGCGATTCGGGAATTCGAGAGAAATAACTCAGCTACAAATGAAAAACAATAAGCGCTAGCCAAGCAAGGCAAAAAGGGATCATCTTCTTTCGATAATAATTTGTAATGTCATATTGAATTTTCTAGCATTAATTGTTATTCTTGTCAGGACACAATTATTATTTAGTTTTATCAAGAATTGATAAATATCGAATTCAACATCGTGGAAATAGCTGCTTAGAACTACGAACTACGTAGTTTGCATTAATCTTTGACGTTTAGTAATGCTTCTTGAATTCTCATTTCTTTCTACGTGGGTCAGAATATCCACAAGACTTTGAAAATTAATTTAAAAAGAATAAAGTGAAAAATATCATACATAATGTTACAAATTCTGTAAATAGTAATTATTGTAGGAACGTAACCTGTAAATAGTTTCCCGTAATGAATATACAACCCCTTTTTTCATTCGGCTAAAGTATACGACCCCTATTTTCTTTCTTTTCATTGATAACGGTCTACTACTTTACAGAAGCGTGTGGAATATTTGAGAAATTTCTTTTCGGTGTATTTAAGCCGTTAGCGATGGATAAACAGTTAGTTTCGATTGAGGATTTCGAACTGAGCGTGTGTATTTGCTCTGTTTATAGCGAGGCATTTCGCTGTGATGTTTTCGTATTTGGAAGTAAATACGTGTGTAAACGTTGAGTTTACGGTGTTGTGTGATAATTGCTTAATTGCTGATGAATAATTTAGCAGTTGTTGAAGATCTTTCCTGTACATAGTGTAAATAAATTTCCTGTGTTTTTATCAAGAACTGTGTCTTCATTTCAAGAAAGTGGAAGTCGCACCGAATCCGTTACAATTTGGCGCCCAGCGTGGGGCTACTTCAGGACTTTCTTGCAGTAAGTGTGACTTTGGACATTTTTTTTTAAAGACTTTTTAAATTTGGACTTTATTTTTATGGGGATTACCCGCGCAATGGATGAACAATTAAAACAACTTCTTGACGCAATCACCTCTGTAAAAAATGATATAGCGACTAACCAAGAACAGTTAAATAGTGGTTTAACTGCTAAAATTACTACAAGTCAAAATGAAATAAAAAGTGACCTAACGTCGATGAAAACCATGATGGAGAATCAACTAACCGCCATGGGAGATAAAGTTGATGCTCTGGAAGAAAAATTTGATACTGTGGAAGAGCGTATCGCCAATGTGGAAAATAAGTTGGAAGAAGAAGACAAGAAATTTACTTCATTTAAAGAAGAAATAATTAAAGACATGGAAAGGAGATTGGCGACCGCGAAAAACAGCTCTGTACAGTTTTGCGCTCCCACATCTGTTGCTCGACCGTCCATTAAACTGGCCACATTTGATGGGAAAAGTTCGTGGCAGGTGTACAAGACCCAATTCATGATAGTGGCGGAAGCGAACGGATGGGACTCTGCTACCAAGACCTGCCATCTTGCAGCATCCCTGAGAGGTGAAGCAGCGGACATTCTCCAGACCCTTCCGGACAGCCAGCGCCTGGATTTCGCCGCCCTCACAGCTGCGTTGGAGTTTCGCTTCGGTGAGAAGTGCCAGAAAGATTTCAGCCGACTCCAGTTGAAGTCCCGTTTCCAGAAAACCGGGGAGACCCTGCAAGAGCTAGCGGCAGACGTCGAGAGACTGTCTCATCTTGCTTTTTGCGACTGTCCTGCGGATGTTCGAGACAACCTGGCACTCAACTACTACATCGACGGGGTTCGAGATCCGGAAATCCAGAAAGCTCTACGGATGGCGGATGTCAAAGACCTGAGTTCTGCTGTTGTGTATGCGATGAGATACGAGGCCGCCCAAGAAGCAACCCGTGTGGATCGCCATCTAATCCGGACTCAGGAAGCTGATGAGTCTGATTCCAGGTCGTCCCACCTCGCTGAACTTGAGAGACAACTCGGTGAATTGACAAGACATTTGAGCAGCATAACAGCCCAAAAGAAACAAGAGCAGAAGTGCTGGAAATGCGGTAGTGAAGGACACCTGCGAAGGAGTTGTCCGGCTCGCCAAGCTACGCGAGGGAAGGAAATCACCACCACTAAAGCTCTGCAGATTTCCTCTTCTAGTAGTGGCAGTGATGGACTTTTCATTTACGCACATGTAAATGGGAACCCCTGCAGACTGATTGTTGACACTGGAGCCAATGTGACAATCATTAGGACAGATGTGGCTCGTGAATTTGGATTGAAACTGCTGTGGACATCGCCACGCGTAAGTCTCCGGACTGTGACAGGTGACAAAATTGAGATCGACGGTAAAGTGGACTTGGAAATAGTGTTTGGGAATGCCACCTACCATCATACGGCATTCGTCGCTAATATCACGGACCCATTCATTCTCGGATTGGACTTTTTGAAGAAATATGACTTCACTCTCGACTTCAAGACTAATGAGCTGCACTCGATGAGAGAAGACATAGCCGTTTTCCCTGCAGAGAGTGATGTAAAATCCGCTCATCAAATAATAGCTCAAACAGATTTATCGATTCCCTCAAGGTCAGAATCATTAATACCTGGCTCCCTTGAAGAAAGCAATAGTTTTCGATTTGGACTCATTGAATACCCTAACCTAAGCAATAGCCTAAAAGGAGTACTGGTAGCATCTACGCCTGTGGACCTTTCTAAGGATGTAATTCCTGTGAGAGTCGCCAACGTGAGTGAAAGGCCAAGGAATATCCGAAAAGGTGAAGTGTTGGCAACTTGTACTCCAGTAAACTGCATCATCAGAAGAATCAATTCCCCTGAGACTGTGTCTTCTGAGTCCTTGACGTCGAAGTTAATTGGGAGTGCGCCATTATCGAAAGATCAAAGAACTGCTGCGGAACAATTGGTGGACGACTTCAAACATCTGTTTTCATCTACATCGGAGGATGTTGGCCGTACGAATTTAACGCAGCATAGGATTTACACTGGAGAACACCTCCCTATTAAACAGCATCCAAGACGACTACCGTTCGCTAAGAAGGAAGAGGTTGAGACCCTCCTGAAAGAGATGAAGGACAATGATGTAATCGAACCCTCATCCAGTCCTTGGGCCTCTCCCATCGTCTTGGTCCGAAAGAAAGATGGCTCCACCAGATTTTGTGTCGATTACCGACGGCTGAATGAAATCACCAAGAAAGACAGCTACCCTCTTCCACGGATAGACGACACCTTGGACACTCTTTCCGGACACAAGTGGTTTTCGACCCTAGACTTGAAGAGCGGCTACTGGCAGGTTGAAATACACCCTGACGACCGATGATCGGTTAGCCCCATACTATGGCCATAGTTCATGAATATTACGTAAACAACCATGGTTGATAACATAAAAGTTGTGGATAATTTTTGCTTTTAATGTTTAGTAATATTTCTTGTTATTATTGTGTTTTCTGTATCTGTTAGTTATTAATTAATGTGTATATTTGTAAACTTGTGATAGAAGTTTGGCACCCTTTCTGGGGATTGTACTGCCCGGGACGTGCAGTCCTTGGGAAGGGGGCAATGTTACAAATTCTGTAAATAGTAATTATTGTAGGAACGTAACCTGTAAATAGTTTCCCGTAATGAATATACAACCCCTTTTTTCATTCGGCTAAAGTATACGACCCCTATTTTCTTTCTTTTCATTGATAACGGTCTACTACTTTACAGAAGCGTGTGGAATATTTGAGAAATTTCTTTTCGGTGTATTTAAGCCGTTAGCGATGGATAAACAGTTAGTTTCGATTGAGGATTTCGAACTGAGCGTGTGTATTTGCTCTGTTTATAGCGAGGCATTTCGCTGTGATGTTTTCGTATTTGGAAGTAAATACGTGTGTAAACGTTGAGTTTACGGTGTTGTGTGATAATTGCTTAATTGCTGATGAATAATTTAGCAGTTGTTGAAGATCTTTCCTGTACATAGTGTAAATAAATTTCCTGTGTTTTTATCAAGAACTGTGTCTTCATTTCAAGAAAGTGGAAGTCGCACCGAATCCGTTACAATACGAACAAAATTCACAACACTTTTAGCATTTTCTTCGTTACCACATGCGTTTGTTTAAGTTTTTTCGTCGGCCATTAGACAGTGACTGCAGTGCTACCCATAGTTCGTTGGAGTTGCGAATTTCATTTTACACAAACTGACGAATGGCAACACCTCATTGTTGAAAAGTAAAAGACGGACGAGATCAGGTTCGATAAATTTTTAATTTAATTGAGCGACGACTTCTTGAGGTGTAACAACGTTATGTGTGATGTTATTAAAGTTTGATTGATTTTTATAATATAATGGAGTCAAATTTATATACGAGGTGAGGGAGTTGGTTTATATCTTCCCGACTTCCTCCTTACCTTAGGTTGGTTTTTACCTTATAGTTTTAACATGCCTCGACGAAAACTAACCGATGAAGAACGTGCTATCGCGCTACTAATGTGCTAAGATGCTATCGCAATTCGGATTGTGAAAACATCTTTTGAATGCAACTTGCCAGCATTTAAATGAAAAGGGCCCGAAGGACTCATCGCCAGATGCAGTTGTTTTTTGAGCAATCACGATTGCTTATTGTTCTCACTTGACTGTTTTGAATTCCTATCATTTTATTTTCTCACCAGCTCCCTCTGCCAGCACCACCGCCGCGTCGACCGTCCTCACGATGCTGCTCCTCTTCGAAAACCGTCTCCAGGTTGCGTCCATATCCTACGCAGACACACACATACACACACTCATGCCTCGACACAAACACATATGTCTACATACACACGCGAACGCCTACGCACACAGCACTGCGTACACAACACGCACACACATGCATATACACACACACACACACACACACGCACCCACACACATGCGCCTACGCAAACACACACTCGCATTCATACACACACACGCTCGTGATTGCGAAAAACATAATTTGAATTCGAGGTGCTAAAAATTCAAATTAATATTTTTCTGTTTCTTTTTTAATTATATTTTCCGTAGATTTTCATTAATTTATATTATTAACAATTGCTTTACAAATACATTTTCATTTCCATAATAGATTATGAATTTAATAAGCCCTTCCGTATTCTTTACTAATAATAAAGCTCAAAGTTTGTCTGGGTATCTGGATCTCTGTCCGGATCTCTGTGACGCGCATAGCGCCTAAATCGTTCGGCCGATTCTCATGAAATTTGGTACGAAATTGGTTTGTGGCATGGGGGTGTGAATCGATTTTTCGAAAACTCGATTTGTTCTTTTTCTGCTCCGATTTCAAGAACATTTTACCAAGCAAGTTATCATAACATGGACGAGTAAATTACCAAATAGTCATAACCGTAACATGGGCGAGCAAATTAACATAGCAAATTGGCGAGAAATTCATCATCAATTATTTGTAAATATACAGGCGAACCAAAAGACCTTTTAATATTCTACTACGGGCAAAGCCGTGCGTATACCGCTAGTTATGAAATAAAAACACTGTTGTTCAAAATATTCAGTCCTAAAAATTACTGAACATTTCAGACAATACGATATGCAGTACATTTTTAGCAAACATCTTTTTTTTTTTTTTTTTGCTTTTGCTTTGACAGTAGCAACAAGCCAATAAATGCTTCCAGATCAGGCGGTTTAAATCCTTCCAACTGTCACCAAACATTTTATTTCCTTCTATGTTACTATTTTCTAGTGTACTAATTACAATAGTTGGAGGGGAAAACAAAAAAATGGAGAATATTCACCAACAATTTTTGACGTGGCGAATATTGTGGGTCCTAAAGTCATGTTCACAATATTTTCTACTTCACGACTTCCATGTAACACCGGTGGTTCTGAATTCCACTCAATTTTACCATCTTTGTTAACAAGACTTGTCGTCTGACTCCTCTATTGGTCACATTCGTCGTCTGTGTCGTCATCGGATAATAGTTCACTTTTAGAAACATGATCCTCGATTTCTGACACTTTTTTTTTTCTGACACTGTAAGCAACAATTCTTCGATTCCAACTTTAATAAGTTTGCAATAGGTCATATCGTAAACTCGAAGAGTTTCTAATTGAACACTTAAAATTACCAACCACGTGAAAAACAACGTATGCACTCTGGGAAAACGCAACAAAACTGTTGAGAAGTCAATTCAACTCGACGTATTGCTAGGGGCACGAAAAACCCATAAAAGAAAATAACACAATCATAAATGTGTTGCCAGATCAATAATAATTGAAAAATATATTGAAAATTGTAGTACTTTATTTTCGTGTGCATTAAAATTCGACATGGGTCAAAAATCACCCGAAAAAACTATCATATTAAAAAAAAAAAACTGCACATAACTGAATATTTATAATGACCATAAAAACAAGGTCACAAAATATTTTTAAAAAGTTTCAAAAAATTCATTAGATTATAAGAAACAAATTTGAAATGGCCTCAAAAAAGACCCGAACACCGTAAAAAAGTTAAGCTAATTTTTGAAAACAAAAAATGCCTCACTCATCTGATAGACATTACATTAGATAGACCTCATTTATTTTAAAAACTAGGGAGGGACTAGGGTGCCGTAAAAAAATTATAATTCTTCAATGGATGCCAAAGATCGGAAAAGTATGAAAACCCCCGAATTAACTGAAATAATAATAATAATAATAAAAAGACCTTGTAGTTAATAGCAACATGTTGAAAGTAGCATACAAATATTAAAGAAATTTTTTCCCGGAATAGTGGGCTTAGAGCAAAGAGCAAAAACTAATTGTATTCAACTAGTAAGAGAAACACATCAAACTATTTCAATTATAATAAGTTATTTCGACACTTTTTATCAATAAAAAATCTCTTTCAGAGCTAACTTTTGACGCATATATCATTAAAGAAAAAAGAGGGTGATCCATATTTACCCCATGTATTACCCGTAATTTAACAAAATCGGGGTAATTCTTGGTCACTCAATAATTTAAATAAAATAAAAGTGCAATTTTAGGTAAAAAGATTATTTTACTAGTTTATTTAAGATCACTGCATGCCAAATCAAATCATTTTATATTTTATTCTTTAGAAAAAAGTTAGATATTATGGTTTTTTGACCCATAATTCCCTCACCTGACCCTACAGCTGAAAACGTAAGTCTGTAAATTTTAACATGCAAATTATAATCATTATGAAGTATTTTGTCTGGCTTGGATAATTTCTGGTGCAAAGCAGAATTGACAGACCATATAATGGCTTGTTTCAAAAAATTTTAAATTTAAAACAAAAAACAGAAAAAAAAAATTTATGAAACGTTTTTAAAAAAAAAAGAAAAGTGAAGTAAAGCAATGTAAAAAGAAAATCATTCAGGATCTAAACCACCAATTTAAATAAATTCATTTAAATCATTGACGCCTTTATATTTTTACAATTTTATTCTTCTGGTGTAAAGTAGCTCTACTTTTATTAAAATAATTTATTTCACATGGCTCAAAGTTACTCTTTCCGTCAGGATAACTTTAAACCAGATTAAAAATGTCTTTAAAATCACATAATTGAGCATGTAATCTGAAACCAATGCCTATCATAAAAAACATGGATTAAATGTTATGTGCTAGCATTTTTAATACTAATTTTAAGAAAATATTAAAAAATAAATTAATTAATAAAACTTCGGAAAGTTGTCAAATACAGTTCGAAAAAGAAAAAGAAATTAAAAAATGTGCGTTTGGTTCGATGTAGTAAAAGAAGTCGGATGAAATTCAAGATGTTGCCGAGACTATGTTGCAACCCGCAAATGATCAGATCAGCTTTTTTTTTTTTTTGTTTCTCATCCAAAATATATAAAATATATTTTTTTTTCTCATTAATTTGTCATCATTACATAAAGGACTTCGAATAGAAACTTCAAAAAAAAAAAAAATATTTGAATTAAACCATGTTACTTTCCGGTCCCCCAAATCAAAGCTTTCTCTCATTTCAATTCGCATTTCTTAGGAGTGTTTACATTTTAGTCAGCATTTTCGACCTCCAAAAAAGAACTTATTTGGTAAGAACGAAAATCGCAAAACGACAGAGGATGACGGGTCATTGGAGATCCAGTAATTTATTGCTTGTCCTGTCACTTGAGGCAGAGGAGAGAAGAGAGTCCCTCAAAGTGAGACGAAATGAGTGGGGTCTGATGGAAGGCATGATTTCGACAGTTTTTCAGTTTCTCGAAAAGAGGGCTTTACTACGCGAAAAATATTAAACGAACAAATTGTCTCAGAAACAAACTTAAAATATGTTTTTAAAGAGAAATGTTCAATCGCTTGCGCCGCTTTTTCAGTTTATGCATATCATTTTTGAAATATATGAAAATAGTCATTTAAAGTATGAAATGTTATAAAAAAATGTTTCAAAATCACCACAGAAAAACAAAAAAGCGCATCTCTAGTTCTTTGTCATAGCCATCGTTTAAAACAAACCGCATGAAAATATTCCAATAATTTCTCGTGTTATGCTTGGAATTGTTAGCAGATTTTCCCGTAGAGAATGTATTAGTGTTGAAAACCAAGATGGACGGTAGCGAAGAGCATTAAGCTCTTTCTTCCAGGTAAAAATAAAACATATCGTATTTTATTTTTCCCTGTTGCCAAAAATTTTAAAAAAGTAAAAGGATCGGATTTTTGAATTACCGCTGTAGAGCACGAATACTTCGCATGGGTCAGTTAGTTATTTATTATTTTTTAAATAACTGTACAATAGTTTAGAAGCGTCTCTTCAGTTTTATACCAACACAATAAAACTAATGAATGGAACAGTTTCAAGTAGAGATATTGTGGCTCGAAATTACCCCGAATGATCTTAGAGTACAAAACTGTATGTCACTAATGTCTGTATTTAGTGCAGACTAACGATTATTTACAACCAATTTCATACTTAATAACCATTTAAAAATGTAAATAGAACGAATGAAAACTAAATTGTGGAGCAACTAACTTTTTTAGTCATATTTCGTCTTCTTGGTCATAAAATTTCATGCAGATATCATTCGGAGAAAATGTAGGTTCAAAATCACTCTGAAATTTAACTGAATAGTAATGATACACTAGGACTAATGTGAATGTCCATTAATTTTCTCAAATCGAATGAAGTCGAATTACTTGCAGAGAATTAAAATGAAGCGAAGACAAATTAGTTCAAACCGAGCAGAAATTAAGCATGCTACTGCAATTTTCACTGACAGTAGTACACTTTAATTTGGTACTCCCATTTGATTCGGAGTAATGAGCAGTCCTCAACTTATTCAATCAAAAGGCGGATAGGGACTCGTGTTTGAAGGTTTGAACAGTATTATGGTTACGTACATTTAGTGAATGGACTTTTACTTTTCGTATTGTCAATGGTCTCTCATGAAAAACCGATATTTATCTTTCCTTATTGATTCTGAATATAGTATTTATAGTACTTATTTATTTATAAAAATTTGGAAGATTAAGAGTTTATTCTGCTAATAACGCGAAGTATGATTTAATCTTAATAATGGCAAGTAGGGGAATTGACAGAAATTAATGCAATCATACATCTACGCATTGACTAATGACAGAACTTAATCCTTATCAAATAAAATGTATACACTGAAAATTAGTCACAATTACGTATTTGAATTTGTTTAGATCCATTCCATATAAAACGGTCATTTTGTCCCGCACGTAACGCCTCACATACTTAATTAAAAATAATACTTTAAAAATTTAATGAAATTTTTTTTTTCTGCTTGACAAATTACAAACTTATGTGTGACATCTTAAGCAAAATATTTCGTCGTTACCCCTTAAAATTCTTACTTTTTAATGAAATTATGATTTGTCATGTGCGGGCGATAAAGGGTTGAATTTTTCGTAGTAGATTAGATGCAGGTTTTTTTTTTTTTTTTTTTTTTTTTAAGGAAGATGAATTGGTGGATTAAGATTAAAATTTTTTCTTACTTATTTTACCTCCACTAAGAAAGATATTACACTACTACTATATTCAAATTAGACTGAATACATCCGTTCGTTTAAGGAAGAAGCAAGATACACGGCATCAGTTTTGTTACTAGCTGGGCCGTGATGCCTCATAATAAAACTTTTACTCACAAAAACAATTTGTTCATACCTTTTTGGCATATTTCTTACTCGATATCATACCAATGATAGCATTCCTTTGCTGTTGAAGTACACAATTGCTTTTTAAAGATCCTCGTTTATTTTCAATCCTGACGCAAAAAAAAAAAGAGTTATTAGCTTATCGTGTCTCTGTGTGTCGGTGTGTCTGTCTGTTGCATCATAGGTACAGACAGACGGGTAATCCTTTTTTTTTTTTTTCCTTTTTGTTCGAAAAGTGACTTTATCGCCAGTGTTCTGTGCTTGGTCTCACCTTTATAGGACTTTAACAAGTGACGTTATTAATTAAAAACCTCGAAAAGATCATTTTTTAGAATTTTGTAGTATAATATTAGTACCAGTCGAAAGAATGAATTTTTCTGCTTCTGATGAAATTTGTTTGTAATTTTCAAGTTCTATAGAACATAACCTTTTCAGGTGCATTTTAAATGCAATTTTAACCTTTATTCATGCGATTCGGGAAGACTTCATTGTTGGCCTATGATGAAAGAAAGCTAAATTTTTTTTATAAAATTTCTGTTGCTAGTTTCTATTTGTTGATAAATAAAATTTTGTAGCTTATTTTATGCTTTATGATTTTAAATAGATTTTTAATTTAACCTGCTTAATTTATTCTGCTTTTTCAAGTAGAAAAACATAGTAGGTGTTGTTTCTTTCCTTTTTTGTGTTTTCCCTGTTGTCTAGAAAATATTAAAATGTATCAGAATTTTTGTGTGTTCTGGTACGCGAGATTCATCTTAATATAAAGTCAGACTTAAATGTTTTTAAGTTTTTAGTTTAGTATTTGTTTTTTGTAAGAATAGTGTAGGATGTTTCTTTTTATGCAATTTATACAGCTTGCTTTTGAATGCAATTTATTCTCATATTTCGAGTCGAAGAATTTAACCAATTTTGGGATACTCCCGTCTTGAATGTCATCCTTTAAAAGTAGACCAGTTTAAAAGCTGTACCCATTTTACATCATGGTACTCATGCATTAATCAGTCAACTAGTTTCGTCAAAACTAAATTTGTCGCCAAATGTCCTAATGCTTTCGGTGACCATAATATTCCGCAAAAATATGTATCAAAATGTGTTTCCAATGCAAACAAGTAGTGAAAGTTCGGTGACTTTTAAAGGCGTGCCAAAAAGTCTTATAATACGAACTTATAGTTCTATTTATGTGTCGTTTTCTTATGGCAGATTTTTTTGTACTTAAAAGAAAGTTTCGTCATCTGCAATATGGCTTCTAAAATAGCCCTCATTACCGAACGTTTAAAACAACCACAAGAGATAATCTAACGGCTTTTAAAATCGCATCTGAAAGCCTCAGCATTGAAAGTGTCTTCAAAGGACTTTATCAAGATTGGCGATTTTTTGAATTACGACAAAAGAAGAACAAAATCAAAAGTTTCCCCAAGTACCTTTTTCCAGTCGGGGGTGAGTCGTGATGGAGTTGATAATACACAAGTAGGGGAATGTGGAGCAAAGTGAAATAGCTAAGATAACTTATTTTTTTCAAAAGGAAAGAGTTGGAAATTTGCTCTGAAAATTTCGGTACTTAGAGAAAGGACAATATGTTTTATAACATAACTTGCATTGAAACATTGTTTTTTACTTTTGACAGTAAACTTGTACGTACCTCCAAAATAAAATAGTGAATGGGAAAGAAAATAAGTGAAGGAATGAATAAATAAGGGAATTATTAAATGAAGGAATGGTAAATAAAATAATTAATAAATGAATACGTAAGTGGTGTGATGAAATATTGAATAAGTAAATTGAAATGAACTATATTTGACTTTGCCACATCCACTTTGCCCCGCATGCATTTGACTAATTGTACAAAGCATTTAAAATACAAATAAGCTTAATATTAAACATATAAATACTGCATTGAATATTAGTGGATCTCAATTAATATTTTTAATGTTCATAACTAGAACTTTAGCACTTAATACTAACAAAAATAATTTTTCCCTTACAACAAAATATTACATTATATATGACTAGTGATACCCGCACGGCTTTGCCCTAATAGAAAAATTAAAAGGTCTTTTGGTTCGCCTGTATATTTACAAATAATGTATGGTGAATTTTCTAGACAATTGGCTTGCACCCATGTTACGGTTCCACGTTATGATAATTTCGAATCTCGCTAATTGGCTTGTGCCCAGGTTACGGTTCCACGTTATGATAATTTCGTAATTTACTGGTCCATCTTATGACATTTTTGTTCTTTAAATTGGAATAGAAAAAGAACCACATCGAATTTTCGAAAAATCGCTTCGAGGTGCACACCCCCATGCTACAAACTAACTTTGTGCCAAATTTCATGAAAATCGGCCTAACGGTCTAGGCGCTATGCGCGTCACAGGGATCCAGACATCCAGACATCCTACAGACATCCAAAGATCCTCCGGAGAGAGAGACTTTCAGCTTTATTATTAGTAAAGATGAATTTTAAAAACTGCTTGTGTTGTGATATTTTTTGATTTTCAGACGTAATTTTTTCTTGATTAGAATAGACTACATGCATTAGTACACATATTTAAAATATTACTAAAAAGCTCGTAACTATTTCACAAATTCACTCTGCCCCGCTATTTAACTTTGCCCCACATTCCCCTACCTACAATTTAGTCCGCACTGCAATTATAAATATACGAACAATTTCCTGAAAATGATATTTTGGCGATTTGTTTTTCTGTTCGAAACTAATTACAAATAGTGAAACGGTGGATCAGGTGTCAAACTTAAGTGTTTATTTATTTCAAGGCGGTCATTAAGTTTAAAAAAATGAAATAGATCATAAAATGTTTGTCACCTTATAAATTCGTATTCATGTATCAATTGCAAATTAGGAAATTAGTGTAATATTTCTTGGATACTTATGCAGAGACAAAGATTTTTCCGAAAAATATTTGAACCACACAAACTTGTTTAAATAATAAGGAAAAAAATATTAAATTTACGCACACAGCATTCTCTCAATTTTTCTCTTGAAAAACTGAAAGCAGAAAATATGAAGTTTTAACATAGTTTGAGAAATATCAAAAAAGTAAAGTTTCTTTTCCAGAGAACTCATTTAGCCCAATATTTTGAGTAAAACTACTGCCTTACTTGATGCTCTTGGTTAGTTAAAACTGAGAAAGATTTTGAAAAGCAGCTTTGAGAATTCCTTAAGGAATGCATTAAAAAGTTTGAAATGTCTGTGTCTACGAAAAGCAAATGCTTCATTGCTGCAAGTTTAAATAAGAATATAATGAAGATTTTTGAAATAAGTTTTGTTGAGAGACACAGAGAATGGCGGCACATTTTTACTAAAAATGACTCAAATATTTTCAAAGAAGTGTACTTTTTGTTATTGAGGATAAATGGTCAAAAAAAAAGTTTTAAACCATTTGCGCAAAAACTACATACACATATGAGTTAAATAAATATCTTGTGCATAAAAAGTAACATAAAAAATAACAATGTCAAACAACACAACTTGCAGGATACTGTAAACACGTGTTTCGGCGTTACACGGAACGTGTCTGCAGTAATCTGCTATTTGTGTTATGTGACGTTGTTATTTCTTATTTCATTGTTATTACATATAGGTATAGATACACATATACCCAGAGACAAAAAAAAAGTGTAAAACTCTAGGTGCCACTAAAATTTTAAGTGCCAGATTAATTATTTTAAATAAATTGTACAATTAGACAAGTACATACGGGGCAAAGTGGATGGGACAAAGTAAAATAGTTTGTTTCATTTACTCACTCAATCACTTAATATAAATCACTTACGTTTTCATTTATTAATTAACTCATTTACATTAATTCATTTATTTAGCCGCTCATTCAATTATTTTCTTATTCATTCTTTCTTTTACTCGGTCATTTATTTTTCTTCATATATTGATTGATTGATTTATTAAATTAATTATTCGTTTTTTATTTCATTATCTTTTCATTTAACCTTTCATTTACTGATTCTTTTGATCAAAAATATGTTTCATAATCAAAAAGAAAATGTTTCATTAGAAAAATATTTTAATTTTCACTTTGCCCCCATGGAAAAAAAAGTGAAATTTTTCCACCTTTGTTTGAAGACGCAAATCTATTGCCAAAAATAAAAAATACTGTTTCAAAGCAAGTTTTATTATAAAATATAATGTTCTTTCTTTATGTACTGTATTTTTCAAAATAAATTTCCGATTTGTTCATTTTGAAAAAACTCAGTCATCTTAACCATTTCACTTTGCCCCACCATTCCCCTATTTTCTTAAACTTCGTATGGCTTTTCTTGGCTTTTTTGTGCAACATGTGTTGTTGAATTGTTCTTCACGTAGTAAAGCACTATTCACTGTCATATTTGAACCAATTTAAGGGGGTCCGGGACACATTTTGAAAATTTTTTTATTATGTACTTTAGAGTTTTGAAATTTTTTGAACTGATTCATCATTTATTTAATAAGCAAAATCATAACATAAATATGAAAAAAAAATATTTTTTTATTTAAATTTAATTAGTTTTTTTCAAAAAAATGGGGTTGCTTTAAATTGCTATAACTCAAAATATTGTTGGTCAATTTTCAATTTTTTTTCAAAAAAGTATGCACAAATATCTAAGCTTTAATTTTTATTCGGCGATTTTAAAAATATTGATTCAATAAAAAATAAAAAATATTTGAAGAAAAATTTCGAAAAATTCGAAGATACTTTTTTTTAAAAAAATCATAATTTTTGCAGTAAACGTTTTTTTCAAATTCGCCGAATAAAAATTAAAGTAAATTGCTTGAAAAAGATATGCTCCAAGTTTCATTACTTTATCTGTATCGGTTCCTGACTTATAAGAGTTTGAATGCAAGAAATCGGGAAAAATTGCATCATGGAGAAAAACGCGTTTAAAGTTTCAAAGTTATGTACACATTCGTTAGATGCATGCAACAAAAATAACTATAACTTTCGTTCTATTTAAGGTAGAAACAAGATTCAAACGTCCTCTTAAGCAGAAAAAAACGAAGCAATTTTTCAAATTATAAAAAAAAATTGCAAAATTTGAGGATTTTTGTGTCCCGGACCCCCTTAAACTAAAATGAATTTGAAAAATGGATTCACTTTCAGCTTTCAGCTTCCAAACTTTCACATGATTTTTGATTCCGAAATAGACTGGTCATATCAAAACTATTTCCGAATTAATGTTCAGCATCCATCACTTTTGAAGTACGAGTTAACTCACACCGTGCAAAAGACTTGTTCTTCCTTTCCATTCGCAGAGGAACAACCAATTAGCCTAAATCCTAAACATTATGCAAAGTACATTGCACTTTGCTTAATTATTTGGATGCTGTCGCAGTATATTATTTAATGACGGAAATAACAGTAGAGTTTGTCATCTGAACTTTTTTTTGTCCTCCGTTATAGCATTGTATAAGAGACAAAACTAATATTCCGAAATTACTTTTTTTTTTATCTCATCAAAAATTCCCTTCGCGCAATAATTACAAGCGCATTTTTTGCAAAACCTTTTAATTAGTCAACTTTTGTACTCATATTTTATTTAGTATTTTGATTAAATATTGGTATTCAAAATAATCAAAACAGTACTCAGTTCTGTACTACGTAAACGGGGAAAATAAACTAGATATAAACAAAAGAAATGCGCCATTTTGCAACATCAAAGTACGTGTTTGGCTTGGTCAAGAGGAAATTGGTGCCGAGCAGACTACAATGCGAAAGTATTGGTTTACTTTTTTTTTTTTATTCCAAAGCAAATCCCCAAAAGTGGCCATAGTGGCAAACATTCTGGCAACCTGTTTGCTTATTTTCCGTCCTTTTTTTTCCATGAACTGAGTATGAGAGTTTTTGCTTTTTAAAGCATATTATATGCTTTCTGGCTGCAAGAAAACTCTTGTAAATGGGGGAAAAAACAAAATTTCAACATGTGTTTATATTGCATGTGATTACACGCAACATACTTTTTCAAAATTTCTGTGCCAATAACTTAGTTATTTCGGTGTTTTGTTAGTAGATTGCTTTTGTTGCAGATCGTAATTACGATTCTATGGTTTATTTATCTTCGTTGTCCACTATTCGAATCAGATTTTTTTAGTTTTTTTTTAACACATTTAAAAAAAAAATAGTTAAAAATATTTTCTCGCCAAAAGAGCAATAAAAACAATTTGTGCTCCAAAAGTAAAAAGAATTCAATTGATCAATAACATGGAGGAAAATTCCCGATTATTTTCTTACATTGGTTTGAGCTGTTACATCGCAAATTGCCAAACGAATCTTGAATTTTTATGCGTTATTGAGAAGTTTATCGTAGAAAAATGTTTTACACTTACGATAATATTGGACATGATATCGTGCCCTATATTCTGTACCATTGAATTTGCTAAGGTGATGACAAGGGAAATTCATATTTAAGACTAAAATTTTTGCATGGGTAAGACATAGTTGAACACGAGCGAATAATTGCACTAGGGGGGGGGGCGTTTCTTTCTTTCACAATTAAACAGCTCTAAATGGCGTTAAAAATCTTCATAGGTTTTTCTGCATGATTCGTTCTAGTAATTAATGATATTGGATTTTGGTGTTACATTCTAGTGTTTGCTTCATTTTAATGTAGGCAATAATAGCATTTCGTTTAAATTAAATTCAAGATGGTTTAACTACATATTTGGTTTATATTAATGCAGAGGGTCTAAACTTGTGTGACGTGCCTTCTTGAGATAACGAAATCGGCAAAAGTGGGGTACGAGGACAACGAAACAGTAATACTAAAAATTTGGTTAGCCTACTGATAGAAAATCAAAGCAAAATTTATTCTGATGTAATAAAATGTAAAAAACATATTGCTGATATAATATACTTTAAAAAAGGGTTGTATCGGTGTATTTTTTATTTTCATAAAAACTTTGTCAAATTTCCTCTTTATATGAATGTTACTGTATGTTGGAAATCTTTTGTGTAATGTTTCTTTTACGAGCAAAATTCCGATGCTTCGTTCATGTAATTCAAGTTGCTACTTACATGAAAGATGTAAAACTGAGCTACGATAAAACGAATTTATGCAACGTTGAGTTATAATATAATACGTCACACTGTTATTGTTTCATGAGAAAAAAAAATGGTTTTGTGAATGAATATATATATTTACTTTTAGCTAAGGAATTGAGTAAAATAGTACTTAACTAAAATGTAATTTAATGAAAGTGGTGGGAATCTATTAATAAAATATTTCCTGCAGTTTAAGTGCTGATTTCGTTATGGTCGTAGTATAGCTTTGTCATAAAAATACTTGAATGCGTAATTATTTATGTTATTGTTTGATGAGAAGGGCAAGAAATGAGGTGCGGAGAAATTCATGATTGAAAACTGAGTCGCTGTACTAAAAGGTTGTATTTCAAATTTGTGTTGAAATTGTGGGTTTGTATACATTATGCGTAGTTTTTCATTTGAACGCTATACATGCTTAAAAAGTTCATTAATTTCTCCGCTGCGTTGAAAAATGTTCAATCATATTTCATTTTTAATCTTTGAAATTGGTTTTATAATTTTTTTGTTCGTTTTTTAAATCAAGTGAAATTTTACGTGTGCATGTGAGTGTGTAATATTTTCTCTATATATATTTAAAAAGAGTGAGGTCAAAGAAATTGTGAATGGAAGTCTGTGGCGGGTCTGCGTCCAGGACACACCATAACAACTACAGCCTTGAAATTTTGTACAAAATTACTTCGAGCCCGGTGGTTTGCACCTGAGGTTTTGTTTTTTAATTTAGTATTAGTCTTTTTTAATTAATTTTTTAAGCTCAAATTTCACGTAAATTGCCTATAAAAGGGATGAAAGATTTTCTACACCCCTTAACATTCTTTGTCGTTCGAAAGAGATTTGTTTCTGCATCAAATAAAGCTTCTTCGAGTTTTCTCTATTAATTGGAACAGCAGATTAAGGGTTTCTATTTTAGTGAAAAGTCCTAGGTTGAACTCAATTCAAGCACGGAGATAAAGAGTAAAATATATTACTGGAGACCACGAATGTGCAAGAGATTTTTCAAACATACAAAACGGCTGTTTTGTTATTTCCAGGAATCCCTTAAGCTGAGAAATTTAGTTCAAGTTAGTTTGGATCCTGTTTGAGGGGTACTCTTTGAAACGTTCCTTCAATAACAGTTTTGTTATACGTATTTTTATTAAGTTCTTTCTGTCTTCGGATTGGAGTGGGATTTTAATATTTTTCTCTCTTTAATGAGCGTTTTACTAAAACTCTTATTTTCTACGGGAAGGGGAGCGTGATTTTTATTTTGTTCTAATCGTAACGCTTATGTTAACTGATTCTTCTCAACAGGCACTTTAAATCTTCGCGAACCAAATAAAACTACGAAGCAATCTTCGAGTGCTGGTGAGTGTGTGTGTAGATTTTTTTTTTAACGATGCAAAAAAGCAAAAAAAAAATCTTTCTAAAAAGTCAATAAAAGCAACTAATAACCAAATGTAAAAAGTTTTAACTGATCTACGTTGAGAATAAAATTCCATGTCATTTTGGTCATTGACTTGAACTGCTAAGTTGCAAGAGGAAGTTTTATTTTTATGGTGTTGAAATGTTTAACGTAGAAAATTGCTTTTTTCTGTGAAGATATTGGTCGTGAATTCGTACAATACATTTCATACCGTTCAATTTAGTATGTGATGTCTAGTGAGTTTCTTTTTAAAACTAAAACTTGTGGGTAGTTAGGACTAAGATTTTCAGGTGTAGTTAGCGCAGATTAAATTCCAGAGAATATATACTCTGTATTCGTGTGGTTTTTCTTTTAAATAAACAACCCTAGAAGAAGTCAAACAGCTTTGTAAGTTTCTTTTGTTTGATTTATTTTTTGCAATTATTGATTATTTTATTTTCATATTCCGTTCTAGTTTTTATTTTATTTTGATGCCCTTCAAAAAAAAAAATTTTTTTTTTTTTTAATTTTGTGTTTAACCTCAAAGCATCAATGTCTTTCAAATATTTTGTTGATATTTTGAGCCTTTAAGCATAAAATAATTTGCTTGCTTGATTCTTAATTGCATTGCTAAATATTAAATTTAATTTTATATTTCTTCTAAATAATGATGCTTTATTATTTGCCGAATCTATTTTTTTAGCAGAGCACATGATCTTACATTCCGCTTAAAAGAAGAAACAAAAACTTAGCTTTAAGAAATATGAAGTCTGCTTCAATTGCTTTGTGAATTCACTTAGTACCCTCTTTATAAATTCTTGACGCCTACAGTGCTTTTTTATTAACGTCTACTGCAGTAAAGTTATACGCTTTCGACAACAATTTTTACGCACTTCTTTGTTAAGATTTTTTAATCGCATCTGCAACTTCACAAAATGTTCTGATTTAAGATTCAGAAAACTTTCTGACAATGTGATAGCTTTCCTTCCAGCTTAGCGATAAGAGCAGTCTGACATAGTTCAGGATATTTTGGACGAAACGTATAATTCCGAAGAGTTTACTTCAAAGTTGCAAAATAAATATGGCGGGAGGACGTTTATTTATTTATGTAAACAGGATTCCAAAACCCATGTGTATGAGTCGAAGCATTTAAGGGGTATGGAAAGACATACAGGTGATACAGCACGGATTAAGGTTACACAAGCAAACTTTATCTTAATGCTTAAAAATGTAGGTTAAGCTTTAACTTAATCATAAATAACCTTTTTTTCTCCTTCATAAAAACCATTTTTCTGTTTAGTCGAAATTTCGTGTCCTGGAGTTTAGTTTTGTCCGTATTGGTATATTAAATTGCATCGCATTTTCTATATCCGTAATTTTTTCGTAATGATTTGTCACTCAAATGTATTGCTTTAAACGTAATCTATATATAACAGAGGATTAAAAGAGTATTTCAAATTACTTTTTATTAACGAAAGTCAATAAAGGTAAAGTAACTTTCATGACATAAAAACAGAAAATAATGTAAACAAGTCACTTTTAAACTCTTCGTATAGGTTTGTGATTTCACTAGGTTATGATTTTTCCCTAAGGTTATAATTTGCTACTAAGATTAGATCGCGCACTTGCGCATCCCAGCTATGCTCTTTGAGTAAATTTTCCCTTTTCTCGTATAAGCTAATTATCTTCTTTTTTTTTTTTTCTTTTAGACTTGAAGGGAAAAAGTTTTCTCAACTTACTAACTTTCAATTTATTTTCTCAAAATGGAAAATACACTTTTATTTTTGAATCGAAAACGTTGGACCAAAGTTTCTCAAATCGTTTTTCTCTAAAGTTTGTAATAAAACTCCAATAGGTAAAAAAATACCAATTTCCTGCGCTTCACTTCTCTCGTAATCTTCTTTTATGGTATTAAGGGGTTGCTTTTGATGCTTACACTCGTTCACATTCACATCAAATTTAATTATGGCAACCAATTAACCATGTACCCAAGGTGAACATTTTAATTAACGTGGCGAACACGAGACAACGCGTTTTTCTTTGATGGATCAAATGATATGAGAAAATCTTAAACTTAAGGAAATTATGCACATTTTATGAAGAATAAAAACTGAAAGAAAAACATATATGTATACCTCAGAGTTGATTAATTACGTTCAACATTGTTTTTTTTAACAGAATTATAGCATACATTTACGTTTTCTGAGACTTCCCAAAATTGATTTCTTTCGTTTTGGCAACTCATGTATTTTTTTTAAATATTGTCTCTGATTTTGAACAAGTTTTAGAAAACAGTCGTCAGTGATACACATGAAGTTTTTTTTTAACCCTTAAAATTGGTTAAAACCGTAACGTCAGAAAAAAAAATACTATGCTAATTTGAATGTTCCGTGTAATCATTTAATTGCAACAGTTAGGTCTGTTTTTACATTCTGCGGTGATTTTTGTAAATGTTGAGTACTGCTATTTTCACGCCACCAAAAAACACAATAATGTTGTTTTGCATTCGACAAATTTCATTAAAAAAAGTCATTTAACAGAAAAGTGTTTTCATCCAGAATGAGATTTAAACTTTATTCGTTGTTACAAATGTCCGTTGAAAAATCATCAAAGAAATATGGTATGAAAAATAACTAAAAGAACAAACAAGAAAATAACTTTTCACTCCAAATTGAGAGTACAAAGGAAGGCAATCAATTCAGCTGATGTATCCAAAAAAATTACAGTCAAGTTTACGTTTTCAAGTTTATTGCTGTTGCTCTCCCGATTTTTTTTTCTTCTGTCTGCTTTAGAAAGATTGTTTTTTAATATTAAATGATGTACAAAAGCTTCTAATATTCCAGCCAGATATATATCTGGAATTTATTTCGAAGAGTAAAAATACTCCTTGCCACTTTTTAACAAAGTGGAATTCGAAATAATTGAATACCCTTGTGTAGAGAAATAAATGGTTATCAACAATGTTTTAACGGACAAAATTAGCATATTGGCGTATTTCGAGTTTACAAGAAACTTTACTTTTTCAATGCAAAATGGTGAGCTTTTGGATGTAAAGACACTCGGTAAATGCAACGAGAATGAACAGCAAACAGCTTAAATAGTAAAAAAAGGAAATTAACAAAACAAATAAGACAAAATGAAACTCAGTGTCGAAATGTTTTACATGATTCCCTTCGAAAAGAAGCCGTTAAACAATAAATTTCTCCAAAAATCAAATAATAATAAATTTTTATGACAAAATGAAACCGCTAATGAATGAATTAGCAATAAACTTCATATTCGAAAAAATTGTAACGATATAATTGTAACATTTTACGGAAGGCAAAATTAACATAAATAGGACAAACCTGAAAAATGTTGGAAAAACACAAAAACCTATGTGTAAAATAAAACAAGAAATGGAAGAGTAAAGACAAATAAAAATAATTGAGAAAGACAAAACAATAACACCTGCATGACTAAAACCAAAAGAGGTTAAAGAAAAGGGGACAAAAAGAAACTTATTAAAAGAAAGGAAGCCAAACTGCAAAAAAATACGTAATGGCTTTTAGATCGTTCATTAAGATTAGAACCATTCTTCAGAATTCGAAAAAAATATTTCTCAAGAATCGACTTTGAGTTCAATTTTGTCTTGTTTGTTTTGTTAATTTACTATTTTTTCTATTAAGCTGTCTGCAGTTCATTCTGATTGCTTTTATTGGATGTCTTCACACTATTTTGCATTGAAAAATGACTTACCTGTAACCTCGAAACACGTGTAGACAGTTACCTGCTAATTGTGTGCGTTAAAACGTTGATTACCATTTACTAGAGTGAAGTTCATTTGGAGGAGTGAAACAGTGAAGAACCATAATAAATTCTATATAAAAAGAATTAACTTTCTAATGATGAAACTTAAGACAGCCGAGCAAATAGGAGATGTCTATGAGTTTAATTTTTAACATTGAGAAGGTTAGACGCTTCTTATTTAAAACAAAAATCAGTCACATCTATTACCTTAAAACTTATTTGAAACTCGATGCCTGAAAATACGCTTGACTAAATTTTGGAAGCGGTTTTCCAATTTTCAATGCGTGAGTTACGCTTCTAGGCGATACAAAATCTTTGATTAGTGCTGTGCTAAACTATAACTAACTGAGGCTAAATTGCTTTATACAGCAGTGGTAATAGGAAAAATGTAGATGAATGAATTATCGTGCTCTCCAAAACACCTTTCCTATGTTGGCTCTAAGTATTAAAATTTCTATAAAAACGGGGTTTTTTCACCTTCTCTTAAATTATTAACTGCAATACAAATATTATTCCAAGAACGAGATAAAAGTCGATTAAAAGTTGATAGATTGAAAGGGTTCAGGAAGGCAACAAAATTGTTAGCAATAATGAAATTTGCTCATTGTTTGAGAGTCGTTAGAGATGTGGCCTATGTGTATTTTAAAATTAATATCTTATTGAAATCTGAGAGAGGGCAGGAAATCTACGCTTCTACTGTTCACAGTTGTGTAATTAAATACCACTGGTGATTTTTTTTTCCCCGTTCGCTGTGTTTTTGTATCGACAGTAAAAACTATAACTGTTTAGTTTCAAGATTTCAATTTTCTCTTCTACTGTGAGGGTAAAAAATAGGTTCTATTTTGCACCAATCAAAACTAAACCAAAGCTAGTATAACCCAATCTGAAACACAAGGAATGGAAACAGTAAAAAAAAAACTGCGTAATAAATGAACAAATTTGCAACAAATTGCCGACAAGTGTTTCACGGCTTCACCGAGCCCCTTTTCCAATGCGGAAAAGTGTGAGTTAATGGCTGTAAAGTCATCCGATAAAAAAAACTCGAATAACTTATTAATAAACATGTGGCTTCAATTTAGTTAAACTTAGCGCATTTATAACGATGTTTTTCTAACTTTATGATAAAAAAGTTTAAAGTAAAACTACCAGTATTCGACCCTGCACTTACGAAAACAAAAACACAAATTAATAAGAGACACACGGGGACTGAAAGATCTTAATTTCTCTGTTTATCATAGCTCTCTAGAGGCGACAATGCGAACTATCATGCTGACAAGTATAGCGACAAAGTCACTGCAATCGTCTAACGACAGCAGTGTATTTTTGCCAATCGTTTAGTGTAATTCCCTTGAAATGTACTAATAATTAGCTGAAAGGGAAGTATTGCAAACTTAAACACCATTTTATAATTTTGATTAAAAAGGCATTTATTTATTTTCGTTAGAAGCCAAAACGGTATAAATGTATTTAAAGAAAACAAAACAATAAAAAAAAATAGCTATGTTGCTCCCCCTGTCAAATATTAAACTTAAAAAGACATAATATTAAGCAGCTGACATAGGGTGTCAGCTTTTGGGTAGTACTATAATTTGATAATGCAGCACTATTTGAGCGTTATTGCAAGCTCAGTGTGTCGTAACAATAATGGGTATAAAAATTTGAACGAAAAAGATCTGTCACTCCTTGATGTATGACAAAACTAGAACTAGAAAGTAATTTGGTGCATTTACTCCAAAGAATGAGCTTCCTAATGATCATAATAGTTAGGATGAGTACCTGAAAGAGACAATAATAGGTATAAAGATTTGAACGAAAAAGATCTGTCACTCCTTGATGTATGACAAAACTAGAACTAGAAAGTAATTTGGTGCATTTACTCCAAAGAATGAGCTTCCTAATGATCATAATAGTTAGGATGAGTACCTGAAAGATGTACTTCTATTTGCATTGGCGAGCTTGATACAGATGGTAATATTCTTACTGACTGTTGACAAAGACTTCTGCCTCAAACATGGATGGTATTCCATCCGATAGCAGAGTGAATCTAACGATAAGAACGAAGGACAAAACGTACTAAACAACTTTCAACAAACGTGTAGAGAAAAAGTGGGAGAGTGTACAGTCTTTTCCTATGAAGAAGAGTTATTTCCAGGTGTTATACACAGTTTAAAAATAATTCCTAAACGTTACTGATTATTTTCGTAGAGCGAATGCGGGATTTTACGGGTTTTCACCTATTTTCCCGTAAAATCAAGTATCTTTGAAAAAACGTTTCCTGAATTGCTTTATATTGCTCGAATACAAACTCTTCACTGGTGCTTAAATTATTATTAGCTACCAGTTTAAAGATTAACTGAGTGTACTTATTAAGTGTATCGTCTTTTGATCGAATACGGCCCATCCTGGTTGATTAAGCTCCCAATGAGAGCGAAAAAGTATCGGGATAGCTGCAGCTTAGCAAGATAAGAATTGAAGGCAAGGGAAATGCTTGGTTCTAACTTGCAATTCTGCTTTTGTCATATTTGCATTGATGCTTCTAGAACTTTTTTAGTATCTCTGGAAGGTTTCAATCAATTGTAATAAACCTAGCTAATTTCCCTTGAAAGCTGCAGACAGGCTTTAACCGGTGAGATCTCCATGTTCTTCAGAGAGATTCAAGGATAATTTCAGGAAGGAAATTGGTTTTTAGCAGAAAACGTTCCCAGTTTTCTGCAAGTTAACTTACTGGCAGAAATTGGGCACATCACTCTTCGGGGGTCCTTGTACCTGTTACCGTGACTTGCCCATGTATGGATCCCTAATTGGGCACATCAGCTGCCCATTATTTTCCAGAAACATTTCTGAATCGTTTTTACAGAGTAACCAGGGTTTCTGAAACAGCTGCTGCTATTTTAGCAATGCAAAAATCTGGAAGAATCCGGAAGTGGCTGAATATGACTACGGCGAGAAATGTTTACTCGGTACCCGATAAAGAATTGTTATGGTTACTTTACGCAGTCTCAAAGCTTAGCATAACTCATACCTATTACGCAAAAGTATAATTTTTTGCATTTTTCTAAAACTCTCATTGCATTCCTGCATTCATATCAAGGGACGAATTCATTCATTCAGCCTCTTCTAATTTCAAAGAATAAGTCAGTTACTGAAAATAAAGAGTACCAACTATTAGATATTATCGTTTTCGTTCAATGTCAAATACTGATTCAAGTTGCTTTTTTTTTTTTAATGCATAAGTTGTTTGTATTCTATTTATTAATCTAATCCTTGATAAAATATGGTAGGGGAACAGTTTGTGGAGTTTTTACTAACTATAATAAGTTTCCCAATTTGCTCCAAGCAATGTTAAACAACAGAAATTTCAATTCTTAAAGTGTCAACTATAGTAGCACTAAGAATAGAATTATGGCTTTTTTGAGCTCTTTACATTTAGCAAAAAAAATTGAATCGTTTAATCTAAACGAAAAATAAAATTTACAGAAGAAAACACTTAAAAATGTGGATACAAGTCAAAAAACTTAAAACATGTTTTTTAATCAAATGTCATTCATAAGATGGATAAGCTTAAGATGGAAAATGCTTCAGTTCACTTAACACTAATGAATATGTGACCCTTTTTCCTAACCATAAGCAAATGTAAATGCTGAATTTACGTTATTTCTTACATTATTATTATTATTTTTTTTTTTTATGAAATCAAACTTCCTGAATTTATCTGCAGGTGGAAAATGACGCATTATCAAAACCAACTCGTAACTATTTTACCGTATTACCCCCACATTATCCGGCATGCCGCAAAATTCGAGGGTCACCAGATTTTCAATAACACTTGCTTGATCTTCTCCAGCATGCCGGAAAAGTCGAGGCTAGGAAAAAAAATTAATATTATAAAAAATAGATGTTCAGCTTTAAAATGAATACAAGTTCTATGCATATCTTTTTAGTATTAATAAACAGCTTAATTTTGTTAAGATATTTACTAGCAATGTCATTTGTTACTTAAAAAAAATTGTTTAATAACGAATAATTTTATAAAAATTAAATCAAAACTAAGTAAGAAAACATTTAAGCAGTATGTTACCATCCCTAAACCAGTGCTAAAGAATTCACCATAGCTGTTCAATGAATAACAATCAAACTTACCTCTCTAAAAGGAACCAAAAATAATTTATTTTAAAAATTATGAAAAATTCGCAGTAATGATGATTGCTCCTGAATTGATTACTTTGTTGGCATATAATTAAATCCATTAATATTCACCTACCATACATAACAAGCACATATTAAGTATATGAGATACACATTTTTTTTTTTTCTAAAGAAGATTACTTTTGGGTATTTATTTATTTTTTTTCTTATGGACTTTTACTTTCTGATTGGAACTGAATGGTGAAATTTACTTTTGTTTTGTTGCAAAATAAACCTCAATTTATCCGGTATGCAGGAGAATTCGAATTTCCCTGCATGCTGGCCAACCTCTCTTTTTTCCAGCATGCCGGATAATGCGGGGTAATAAGGTACTCAGTGTAAAACTAATGAACTACTTTTATTTCTGCTGAATTAAATATCGGAGCTATTTTCCATTTGGCTCCAACAATTCTAAGATACATTTGCAACAGTTAATTTATAGTTCTTTCAGACACTTTCATTGAGAGAAATTACATTATTCAGTTCGTTTCAAAAGTAAAAGTTAAATTTTAGTTGGTGTGAGACTAACTGATTCTTTTTCCTTTAGAGTTTTTTGAGTCGGAACGAAACATAAGGACTATGATCAACAGTTACTAATTTAATACAGATGTTTAGCAAAATGAGGAGCCATTCCTGTTATTTTTCTTTGGTTGTGTGAGAGAGCTTCGTCTGAGGAAAAAGAAGAATCAAGAACTCTTATGCACATTTCTGCAACACTTAATTTACGTCATTAAAATTTCAGTCCCATGGTGCAAAAATGCGTCACAGTTCTGCTCTATTTGAGGAAATTTTCCGGACTAAAAATATTTTTCAAGTTGGCGTTTAATGTAGTTGTACACTTTCTTTTTTTTTTACACGCTACACCAAATCAAATTTTACCGTACGTGCTTTATTTTTTTTAACTCGGTTTATTTCTACGCATTAAAAATGGAGTACATGCTATTTTGCTGCCTAAGGCGCATAATATAAGGGGAGCTGACTTATTCGACATCTTGGTTCCAAAATTATCGGGAGACAAAACTAGTATTTGTACAAAAGCCTGCTTGTAGAAAACTGCTGCCTAACCTTCAAATGTGCTGCCTGATTGATGTTTGAGAATTTTATTCTGTAAATGAAGAAGATTTAATTAATAAAAGTTAAAAACAAATAAGGTGTGAAAATGAGATTCATTACTATAAACATTTCTAGATACAATTTTGTTGAATCTGTGAACCAAGTTATCTTTCTAGATTTACCTTAAGTGGCATTTTTCTCAACTTATCTACAATTGTTTTACGACATAGTAACCAGCTAATATTATAACGTATTAATAAATACTAGAAACAAGGTTGGATCCACAGCTGTCTTGGAAACAAAATGTCGGATAAGTCGACCTGCCCTTTTCCAGGGATTCTAATGCAATCTAAATGGTAATTAGTACGTCGTAGCATTGCTATTCTTTGTTCTACAAATGCGTACGCTTAATTCAAACTAATCATCAATTATTTTACCCATTTTCATGACGCATTCTTTTTCTAATAGTAAATGTATAAACAAATGACTTTTTTTTTAACAAAAGGTTCATTACGTGCCAGATAATTATTCCAAGCTGAATGTAATTAATTCATATCATAAAACTGTAATGAAGATGCACAGTTTGAAAAAAAATGGTAAACGAATTGGAAAGCACCAGTTTTTAACGTATATTATTGTAAAAAGGCAAATAATATAAAAATCGTAGAGATTCAAGAATTAATTAATAAAAGCGCAAAATATCTGCTGACATTCCTGACAAAAAAAAAAGAGATTTCTTGCTCTTTCTTTTAAATAATAGATAAGAAATCACATATACTTTGTGTCAATCTTTATCAAAAACAGAACAGAGTATATATAAACAATCAAAAAGGTCCAGAATTGAAGCCGTTAAATAGCTTTGAAAGTATATCTAGCATCAGTCTTTAGCATCTATGCTTCTTCAAATTAATTACAATTGTAAGAAAAATATATTCTTTTGCAAATTGAGGTAAAAATAATGTCTATTAATAAAAATACGTTACATTTTTAACGAAATAAAAGAATATTTTAGAACATGACTTTTAGTATGCAAATACTTCTACCATGTGTTTTATTTACATGTTCTTTTTTCTATTGTATTAGAAGAAAACTTTGATACTTGATATTTTCTTCTAAATTAATACTTTATTTTATCATGGAATTACCCTTCTTTTTTTTTTTTTTTTCACTGATGCGGAAATTTTGCAACTCCTCGTAAATTTAATTTTTCTCACAACACCACTTCCATTCTAAACATATTTTTACATCCATCCTGCTTCTTCAAAAGAAGTCATGTGATAATTAATCTATAACAGTAATGTTCTTTCGCATTATTGCATCGGGCGGATAAAATCATTAAATGCGTTCAGAAAATTAGAATGATTTTATGATATTTTTTCACAAGTGTCAACGGAGGATATTTCCGGTTATATTGAATCCTTGTTTTTTACTCCTTTCAAAATGAAAGAAAATAACTGTTTTGAACCACTTGTAATGTACATGAAGGCTATAGGCTTCATCAGGGTTTGATTACCGCACATGTTGACTGGGCCTGGAACTAGAGCCCCATCATCCTAAAGAAGCCACAAAATACTCAAAGAATTATGCATAACATTACAACTATACAAAAAATGCATGTATTTTTAAAATAATAACAAAAAATAATGACTTGTTAATTGGAAAAAAAAAACTTCCTTATAAGAAGAATTTTTATTCATTCTGCCAGTAGCGAATTTACCGTGCCACAATGAGGGTGTTTCCTTCAGTCAAAAGTAGTACCTTTAGTCACTGAAATTGACTGTCACTGAAATGAAAGTAAGCAGAAAAAAAACATGGCCCAGAAAATACTTTCATTTTCCTAACAGTTATTTTTTAATTAGTTTTTTTAAATGTCCAATTTTTCAAACAAGACGTGGTCTTTATGACGTCACAAATGATGTCCTTTGGCGCATTTTGCACTGCGCTTCCACGTTATGATTATCAAGCAGCGAATTAAAAATTGCCTCTACGCTTGTTATCAACCATATCGTTGCCAGTACACGTGAGTAAAGATGCGAATTAAATATTGTGCTCTTCTGAATGGCAACAGTGAATGGCATTTCATCATTTGGGACGTCATCGGCAGAAGCGTTAAACAACGAAAGCTTACCGATTAAAGTAATTTTTTAAAAATATTAAACTTGGTCAAGTTATTTTTTAATTGGTCAGATACTATGTTTTTAAGCACGCTCTTTCAGAAAAAAGTACTTTTAAAATTTTGGAAACGACTCCCATTATGAGGAGCGTCGAAGGGGGATTCATAAATGCACATGTTAAATGATTTACATAGTTCTGTGATGGACAAAGAGACCTTCAAAAATGCATTCTGATGGGCCCCAAACCCGAAAATCAACCGCTGCACTGAGCAATAGGGTTTTCAAGGGACCTCCAAGTTATTGCGGTCCTAGGGCCTCACTTTTGGTTAGTCGGGTCCAGTACTTCATGAAGATTATTTTTTTCTTGAAAACAGAGCTAAGCAATGTCGTTCTTTTTAAGGATCCGCTCTTCACAGGATCGTTCCTATTCTTGACCCGTACGCTGAACTCGCTCATTTGAACGACTTTGTTCATTTAAAAAAAAATTGCAGGTGATATCTCAACCAGTGGTGTTCACATAGGGTTATACTCCATATACGCCGTGTACTCTCAAACATTTTTTAGACATATAGTGTATACTTGCACATTTTAGATTAGTTGATTCCTTTTTATGTCACTCGAGAGCAGAAAAAAAATCTGAAAAAGAACATTAAATTGTAGCAAATACTTACTAAACATAGAAAGAAGCAAGAAATGAAAAAAAAAAAAAAAACATTTAGTAAAATTTATATTAAGCGATAAATATTTATCACAGAAGGTTTGTTAGATTTGTATACATATGTGTGTGCAACTGTCTGACTTGACTCAAAAATTTGTAGAATGCTTATTCTCCTGAATAATTTACGTCTCTTTCACTTTATATTCTATGTGAACAAATATTCTCAAAAAAATGTTGACGTTTCGAAAAACAGCAAAAAAAAAAACTCTTTTATACTTTTTTTTTAGATTAACAGAAAAAAAATAACGAGAAGCAAACGATCGATATTGAAACAAACTGCGAGTGTAATTTTATTAATGCAGAGATACGAGTTTCTCTAAGTTCAGCAACATTTTTCCAAAAGAATATTTTCGAATGGAACTTTTTAGCTTGTTAGCTCTTTTAGTTACTTTTCTCCAAAAACTCGTCATCTTCAAAAGCGTATTTATCTTCAAGATAGCTGAACTTTCTGAATTTAGACTTTAAGAAAAATATTTTTTAAATAATGCTTGAAAAGTAGTTAGTGGAAGTTACGAAGGGCACGAAGTGGTTTTAGCAGGAACGTAATTGTAGCGGGAGACCAGAGGAACCGGACCTCGCTCATTTCCCCCTTAAGTCGGGCGAAGTTGAATATTTTTCACCGTTAAATTAAAAAGTTAAGTTTTTTTTTTTTTTTTTGGTATTTGATGGCAGGTTATTTAGGGATTCGGAGTCAGATTCGGACTGATTTTGAAAAGAAGGACTCGAAGTTGGAGGCTTTAATTTCCAGGAGTTAGAGTCGGGCATTTTGCCTCTCTCTCAGTCCGCAGCTCTTTCTGGACTGTGGAGTCGGATTGATTCGGGTGTTAAGAAATTAGAGTCAAAAGTTTTAAAATTCCAGAAGTCGCATTCGGAGTTTTTCCCTTTTCCGTCCGATTCTGCTTCCTTGCTATGACCATCACTCGCGCAACCATAAATTTTCTACTGGGAGTATTTTTGGGTTACAGAGTATTCCTTACAAACGCATATTGTTATAGAGTAAGTCGGAGGTACCTCACCCCACCAAAGAAGAAACATTTTTTTTAAGCGAAAAATAAAAGATAATGCCTCTTAACTTCTCAATATAGTTCCAGATACTGTGTAAAACAGATCATTTACAATATATACGATTATTACCAAAAAACAAAATTGTAACATTGAGGCGTATTACGCTGCCAGTCAGACAATTCGCCCATTAGATTAAATTCCCTGTTTGAATTAACATCACGAAACAAATTATAATCAATAAAAGTTATATCAATTAACTAAATTGATAAAACCATTACATGGGTAACACAATAAAAGATTTTTTTGTTGTTGTTGTTTTTAGTGGGGCTGTGTACGAGTTCAGTTGACCATAACCAGACCTAGTGCACTATCCGACAAGGCATCAGTCTTTCATGTGACACCATTAAGGCATGACACAAGAAGTTTTTGACGCCCCTTTTCCACCAGATGGAGGCACATGGGCTCTCTTTGATGCGAAATTGCACAAGGAATTGAAATTTGCCTAGGGATCTCTAAGCCAAAAGAATACCCAAGGTATCTTTTACATGCCATATAATCATACGATATGGTCGCTGAAGATTTTCGGCATTTCGAAAATCCACCGCCTGGCCACCTCAGGCAGACCAGAACCCGGGTCCTAGGCGTAGAAGGTCAACGCCTTAAAATCACGCCACCAGCCGGCAGGATGGTTATTATGATGTTAATAAAGGGTTAAATTAACTTCATAATTAACACAATTAACTTAAAGATTAAAGTATATTGTGTATAATTTTGTGATATGAGGGGTTTTGGCAGGTTTTTGCTTTTTTAATCTTTTTAAAACTATTGCATCTTTGATTGTACATCGTAAGCGTTTCATGTTGACAAAACAGTCTAAAGGGGAGAGTGTGTACCTTGAGACACTACTAATTTCTAGGAATCTACTTTTAGAAGCCATGTTTTTGTAATCTCGAATAGTAACCTTCACCACTAAATGATAGTAAAAATCAGCATCAAATGAATAAAATTGACGATTTTGTGAGAGAAAGAAAACTTTATGACTCCAAAGTAAATATTTCCTTCACTTTTATTTCATTTTCTGTCTTTGTATTTGTAAATTTAATCAACTGAATTTTATTCTGTTATAAAAGAGAAGTACTTTAAATATTTTGCTTATGAGAAATTAATGATAGTGCATTTAGACTGACCATTATTTTGGTTTTTTTTAAACCACGTGGTGATTGTACCTTGGGACAGCAAAACATTTTGTACCTCAGGACACATTCTAAGGTACAACATATGCATGGTTCTTAATAATTGAGGTATGTTTAGGAACGTGGAATAATGTTCTTATCTTATGTAGTCTTTTAAACACATTTAATGTTAGATAATAATTCATAATTCATTATCCATAACTAATTATTCATGATTTAATTCACTACTATGATTTTTTTTTTTTTTGGTGCGAAATTGGTTCAAGTATTTGGCTGTTTCCTGAATATTGAAGGTTTTCCCATAGTACTTCAGGATGTGTCCCAAGGTACTAAAGGACGTTGTACCTTGGGACAACTTGGATCTTTTACTTTTAAATGGCTGGCAATATTTTATTTTCTAACTCTCTGAGTCTAAAAAATATATTGCATATAAGTATGTTGGAGTATTTTAATATAACTTTTAGATTTCGAATTTGATTCAAATAATTGACGTTAAAAATTAAAATATGAGTGTCCGAAGGTACAACACTCTCTCCTACGCTTTAGCCGATAGACAGATGACTGGGAAGAATAGTAATTTTCTGTACGCTCTAAGCTCAAATTTATTTATTGTTTGATGAATCACTTTGGGTCAATCATTTTGTACAGGTTCATCAAGATGACTTTCACTTGTTGATTTATTCCCCTTCGAGATTTTTTTTTCAGTTACTGTTTTATTTGGTTTTTTCTTGTCTAAATCTTCCCATCTACAATTTTCCATTTTATTTTTAATCTCTTTCATTCAACTCATTTGAAAGATTCTCCGTTCGAAGATTTTCAAAGAATTCATTGTGTAACTGGAAGAATATTTTTATTCTAATGCTTATATTTAGGATAGGGGGAGCCTCCGATTACATTAACATACCTTAACAATCGTTAATTTAGTTTTCTTCGAAAACAATGTAAATAAACTATAATCTTTTTTTTTTTTTTTTTTTTTTTCATTTCAAGAAAATAATTTTTATGCGAGGCATATCACTTTGTTGGGACATCATTGGGACAAATAACCTGTAATCACGGGGTCATATATCTCTTTAGTCAATGCCAATCGCCCAACCCCTAGTGCCCGAAAATCAAGCCAATACGACTGCAATCAACGTTAACAGCCTTCCTTATGATGTACTGTTTAATCGGATAAATCTACCGAACAATGGAGCAATCATTATCTATAGTAAAATTCACAAAAGTACTAACTTAAATCATGCCACACTCACGCTAAAAGATACCACATTTTCCTTTACATTTCCTTAAAATCGTAACTCATTAGAAATCAGTTCACGATTACTGTACGCTATTCCATTCCCCCCCCCCCTTTTGTGTATCATTGTTTCTGAAAAAAAATGCACACCAAAGCGCTGATTGGTGTAGTTATAAAAAATACAAACGTAGGTCGTTTAATGCGGTTGGGCGTGCAAACCTGAATCATTTTATGCTAGAATACCGGTATTGGAATTATGGGTGAAAAATATAGGTTATAAAAGGTCAACCCCCAATGTCCTCTTCTCACTCATCCTCTGAGTGTCATCATACCTAACAGCTTCGATGGTGGGGAAACGACCGCCAACGGGTTCGGACAGCATTCGATTCCGCTTCATTTTCTTATTGTATGATTCTCCGTTGTGAAAATGATGGTGAGCTGCCCCACCCCTTCAAGCTCGCCTACCCCTGGAAATAAAAAAGGTTTTCTTCTTCTTCTTTTTTTTTTCTGCAACTTTAATTTTCAGAGAATTATTTGTACCCATTTAAAGCATTTTCCTTGAATCTGTATTTTAAAAACTGAACGGTACCTGAACTTTCGACTACTTAATTTTAACACGAATTTCCCTAAGTGTGATTCACAATATTGAGGAGAAATTCCTTATTTAAGCATTTGCATTTTATGAACTCTTAAGTTCGTTTGTATATAACCCCCCCCCCCCCAGAAAGATGTCATCCGGCACAAGCTCACCCGCTCCACTTCCTTTACATCATAATGCTGCTACGTTTTGTGGATTAAATATAATTTTAAACATTGGGAGAAAATTAATGAATTGAGGTAGTGTTTTTCATGATCTTTTAAATCCATAAGAGGCGCCGGGTGACCTCTCTTAAGTGTGTCACCAGACGCAAACCTATCCAATCCCCCCCCCGCACCCTTCCCGTCGTAGTGACGCTAATGTGCGTCGCCCAACTGTGTGCAGAATTGAACAAACCTGCTTTTAAATCAAAATATGAACACTGAAGTGTTTTAAACGAGATCTTTCTAACAAAAATGAATAATATAAGTCTTTTTAAAAAAATAAAAAATCCCATACAGTAGTTGAAAATTGTTTCGGCAACGAATACTTGCTGTGATTTTGCGCAATCAGCTCCGCTGCAAGTTTCAAGAACAGTTTTGGGAATAAGTGTAATATTTAAAACAGCTCCCAGATCGTAACGATCTATAACATAAACATTATCATGGTGTATATAATAATACGAGAGATAGTTTAGATTTAATACTGGTGATTTGCTTGTAAGTAACTTGGTGTAAGAGCAAATTTAAACTTGAGGTAAACTCTTGAGAAACACTATTTAAATTGTTGATGTTATAAATTTAACGAAATTATAAAAACACTTTTAGTTGAAGTCAGTCAATTATTCAGTTGATGATACATTATGTACAGAGGTTGGAATTTAAGTTGCTATTGATAAAATAAACTATATATTAAAAAGAGAAAAAAAATAATACCAAAACAAAAGTTACAAAAAACATGTTAATTTTGAACCACTGTTCCATGAGTTTTTTTTCTTTTTCTTCCCCACTGTGGTAGTTTCCAACCACTGTTTCAAAGATTTTTGAGTTCATTATGTTTACCTTTCACTTAAATATTACTACAATGAAAATCCTACATTATTAAGCTTTTTTGTAAATTCTGACGAAGAAAGAATACAAACAAGCGTTTTTAACCATTTGATAAGAAAAGGTGTCTGTAAATAACTTTAATCAAAAATAAATTAAGTCTAAATGCAATGCCGCACGGATAATCCTGTCAGAAAAGAATGCAACCCATCCCTCTTCTTTAATTACTTTAGGTTCTATTTACTTTTAATTTATTTACCATTTCTGAGCAAATCAAAGTTAATTTATCTTCTTAATTACGAAAAAAAGCGAAATTATTTGTCGAAACAATTGAGCTCTCTAAATATATCCTGACTAAGAAAGTAGCAAAACAAAACTGCAAAGATGTCTATCTTACAAGAAATAAGTTTCAGTTTCTACTTTTCATGTAGGGAAACCTTTATTGTTATAATCATAAATATTCCTACAAAAATAATAGTTTTTTTAAGAATTTTATATAGCATGCTTTGTTTTTAACACAAAAAAAATGCATCTCTTCCAGTTTTTCCCCCTTTTTAAGTAAGGTTATGTTTGTATAAATAGTTCAAAAAAATCAATTAAACCACCAAAGCTGTGGACCTCTCGAAAACTTGCGAGAACTTTCTAGAAACTATCTTTTTTTTTTTTTTTTTGGAAGCATTTGCTAATTAGGAATTTGGATGAAACAAGAGTCTGATGTATCTCTGTAAATTACTTGCATTTTCCAGAAAAGAAAGAGAAATTCAACTTCTACCACGTCATAGCTGCACTGCAGTGTAGCTGGAAAATGAAACTTTTATTTTAGTGTTTCTCAACTCCTGAAAAATACCTGACTTTTTTAAAATACGAAAAGTATTAGAAGAATATAACTCTTCATTAAAACAATGGAGCGAGGAGAAATGCAAATTTGTTAATTGTATAGGAAAAAATAGAAAAATAATGCAAAGACTAAGAATTCTTGTATATATTTATCGCAAAAGGACTAAAAATTTTTGTAGCAACAGATAAAGAAAATAAAGTTAATTACTTCCATATATTTAGGAAACTTTAACTAAGGTTACAGCAATCAAGTAAACTTTTTTGTGACTCGAAACTAGTGTATGCGTCATCTTTCATTTGCCCCTCGTTTTGAATGCAACTGGCTATGGATATTTTTATAGGTATGATGAATTAAGGAGAAGATATACGAAATTACACACTAGTTTGCAGCAATTTTTATTAAAAACTCAATCCTTCTACACAACCAAATAAGAAGAAAAAGATTATTAATAGCCTCTAGTAATCTTTCATCACTGTCAATAAATCACTAGAAAAAATCCAAAAAAAAAATTACTTATCTAATAGCCTAAAACATTCCTATTGGCAAAAAATCGAAGCAGTTTAACAAAAGGAATGACAAAAGCAAAACATGGCCAAATAGTATTCAAACCAAAAGGACAGAGTAAAAGAATTAATAGAAAAAAATTCTCCACCCGCACAAATAGGAGGATTGATGAGACAATTTATTCCAAGTGGTAACTCTCTGTACTGATGTCTTTTCTTTTTTGCCAATTGCTCGCTCACTTAATCATACTTACTTTATTATATTACATACTGTTGTCGGCATTTTCTTTTCGGATATTTTTATTTCTCTATCTAATCTTTTTGCCTATTTTTCTTTGTCCCTACTGAAAAAAATGAATGAGGACCTTACACTAATTTCCTTTTATGTCGATAGATATTTTTAATAACTCAAAAGAATTGGTGCGGGCTCTTATGTATGCGCGATATAAGCAATGCATCTTAAATGGAGAGCTTTATAGAGATTTTTCCACATATATCAAAGTACAGTAAGCGTAGAGAAATGTACTTTTGAAAGTAAAGAAAGGTGGCGTTTTTGTTAGCGTCGGTGATCTAAAATTGTATTAATTATGTACGGGAAGCGTACAAAAAACAATGCAGTACAATTGGGCCTAAGAATGAGCAAGAAAACACTTTGAATTATTATACCCCGATTAAGTCGTAATCCGATGTAAAAAAAGTTATGAATAGATTCAATTTCCAAATATCGGCAATGATAACATGATTCAATGGATATGTTGCTAAATCAGGGCAATAAAGTGCTAAATTCAAATCACATTCAAATATTTATTTATGTCGCAAAATTGGCGATATATCACCGAGTGGGTGTCAAATTATAACATCACTTAAGTCTCCATTGAAATTAACATCGATTTGCCCCAAGATCCTTTCTAGAACTTTTGAATGCAACTAAAAGTGGAGGGTTGTTAGTAATACTTTTAGTCTCTGAAATTGATAGAATAAGCAAAAAAGTAACATGGTGCGAGAAAAAACTTTCATTTCCCCAATGCTCAATTTTTAATTATTGTTTTTTAATGTCCGATTTTGAACATAAGGCGTGGTCTTTATGACGTTACAAATAATGTACTTTGGCCCATCTGTCTATCGCGTTTCCGCGTTATGATAATCAAAAAGCGAATTGAATATTGCGCTCTGTGAATGGCATTTCATCATTTGTGATGTCATCGGGATAAGCGTAAACAATGAAAGCGCACCTATTAAAGTATTTTTTTAATATTAAACTTAATCAAATTATTTTAAAAAATGGTCAGATCTTACGTTTTGAAGCATTCTCATTCAGAAAAAAATACTTTTAAGATTTCGGAAACGACCCCATTAGACTCCACTCAGAGCCTACGTACAAATCTCAACCTTCTACGGTGCACTATTTTTGAGTTATGTGATATACATACGTACAGACAGAAGTCTCGAGAATACTCGTAGTGATTAACTCGTGGGTATTTCGTTTGTCCGTACGTTTGTATGTAGATATGTACATGTTAATAGGTCGAAAAAACTACTCAACATTCATTTGGAGATGAGTAAAACTAAAATTTAGGCCGAAATTTGAGCGATTTTTTTCGCAATTGCAATACTGCCTTTACTATGTGAAAGGAAGTAAAAATATTTGGACACCCTGAAACACATAGTTTGATGCTACTGAGATACAATGCTAATTTGGCTATAGCTTTTAATTTACAGACATTTAGACTTTCCTTTCTTTTTATGCTTATTGTTAACATTATTTAAATTAAAGAAGATCTGTGACGTATTTCACTTTGGTTCAAATAGAGTTTTTTGGGGGGAAATTTCTGCATTTAAACTTCCTTTCCTAAAAATACCTTCTTAAGAAAATCACTTTCTAAAAGTAAACAAAACGCAAAGAATAGTTGCAACAGCGGAAATGAATTTCAGCCGGAATCTATAATATTTTGCTTTGATCCTAGCACCGGATTTGAAACACTTTTAATATCCTGGAGAAGACTATAATTGAGATGTTTGGCAATTTGGCTGTTCTTGAAGTTGAGAACTATTCTAGAAAGGACAACAAAGAGTTCTGGTGTAGCTGTATGAAAACAAAGTGCTCCACTCAAAAGATATTTAAAACCGAAATGGGCATGTACAGAAAACGTTTCACACGTTTTGATGTAATTTCCACAGCAAATTACTTTTGAAAAGAAAAATCGACAAAATTCAAACACACAAACCTTTGGTGACGCTGAATGCAATGTTTTTAAAGTTTACTTTCTTACTTAAAAATCATGAAAGATTATAATAAAAAGTATAAGTTCTGAAAAATCTTCGATTTTTCTTGGGGATTTCAACTTAAATATTACAATGGTGAAAATATTTTGTTCATGCTTTGTGTTGAAAAAAAGCCGTAAATAATCAGTTCTACAAACTGCATGCAATTAATTGCATTCTTTAGTTAAGGGAACTGTAATTTACTAGTTAAGGGAACTATAATTTACTAGTTAAGGGAACTATAATTTAGTAAGGGAACTATATCTGACTTTTCTTGTCGACAAAGTGCAAGAGCAATGATTGTCGACTAAGTTGAAAAGCCTGCAGTGAGCTATGATAATAATCCACTGCAAAGCTTTTACTTGAAGTAAATATTGTACTACTTAAAGTTTAGAAGATACTTTTGAAAATATGCGTATGTTTAGTTCAACCGGATTTAGTCTGAATTTTAAATTGATACTTCGCTTTTATTTATAATACTATTCTGAACGTGACGACACTATTTTATGAAATTGAAACTCATTTTCAATTATAAATTGATTCATTTACAGGTTGAACTGATCTAATTAAGGCAAAAGTGATTCATTTATAGCGAAAAGACTTTTTTTTTACTAGACGAATTTACTTTGGAAATGACGCAGCTTCCATTGGAGCCTTAATAATCTGTAATCGTTGAAAACTCTCGAGGAATAAGTAGAAAATCACTTTCCTCTTATGTGAACTCTATGAGAACACACACTGCACTTTAAAAACAACAAATTATGCTACCTTTAAACCTTGTAGATAAATCAAAGAGAAATATAATTTTCAACTTGATCTTTTGTACATCATCCTTCCTGGACAGGTATTTTAGATAACTAGCCAAAATCAAACATGCAAGCAAAATTTAAAGTTTTTTTTTTTTTTTTTTTTCATCACCTTTGCACCAGAAGTTAAAAATTTCAAACAGTCCAAAAAAAATCTCACAGATTCAACTACTATTAAAGTACCCCTACCGGGTACTCCGTACTTAACACTGCACGTAGTTTAGCCTTTTGGATCGAGCCACGAGAGAAAACTCTTATTTTTTTATTCATACCAGATGCAGGATTTCATTTCAGGGGGAGAGCAGATCATGGCCAGGGGTTATAGTGGATTCATGTAACATTTTCTGAAAACAGTCTGAAATTTTCGGAAACGATGAGGAAGCTCGACACCCCCCTACCCCCTCCTCACGTTAAAAAAATTTAAACTTGCTTACAAAAATCATAGAAATAACCATTTTTGAAGTTTTTTTTAAATAATTTTTCAGATTTAGAATGTGTCGTCAGCCCTAAATTTTCGGAAACGGTAACCCAAGATTTTCGAAAATTTCGGATCACGAACATCCCTTGGTCATGCTTCAGAGTGGAGTCTCACGTACGGAAATTTTCTTGAACTTAGGTAAAATTTAATTAAAATTATAATAGTTAAAATAAATCACTTAGACCTCTGGGATTCATCTTGTAAAAGCCGAGAAGGAATAGTATGATATTTCCCGTTCTAACGGTGAATTTTGAATTTGTGCTGAAGAAAAGTTTTAATCCTACTCAGATTTACATAGCGACTTAAAATATAATGGGCATCTCAGATACGAGTTGACAAAACGTATAGAACTTGTTGAGATTTGTTGTGGAACCCGAAAGTCTTACTACCAAACGGCACGACCTTGAGGGTCACGGATCCGGACGAAATTCTGGATTTAGGTTAATTCCCACTAGATATGAGCCCAGGTAAAGCGGTTTGACTGCATAGGCCCTAGTTCGGTCGTGATGGGGAATCAAAGTTTATAGTTTGGCTCCAGGAAAACAATGGTTTTCTTTAGAAATACACCTTTTTTTCACTGATATGGATTTTTTCACCTTTTCTTGATATTGCATTACAGTATTGCCCAACTGAATGTATTCACAGTATAGAGTAAATTTCACTGCCCCTACGTTGTTCTAACAAGAGAAGCGATATATGTTAGGAGAGCAAATACTTCGCCAAAGTTTCAAATTCCAAAGAAAACGCTATTGCAGTTCCGGAGCCAAACAAGCAAATTCATACCCTTCTTGGTGGCGAACTAGAGCCTACGCATTGAAACTATTTTACCAGGGCTCATATCTTGTACAAATTGACCTAAATCCAGAAGTTTATCCAGATTCGTGACTCTCAAGTTTTTGCCGTCTGAACCACACTGATTTTCAGGACTCCAGAAAATTGCAATGGCGTTTTCATTGGAATTTGAAACTTTGGGACAATGTGTACCCTTCCAAGACATTCGGCGTCTCTTGTCAGTACAAAGGAGGAGGAGAAGGCGGATTTATTCTGTGTTGTGAATGCATTTAATTGGCTCATATGGCAAAAAAGGGTAAAATAGGTTTAATTTCAAAGGAAAAAACATTGCTTTTTAACCGACTTCAAAAAGGAGGCGGTTATCAGTTCATACCGTATGTATGTTTTTTTTTTTTTTGTTTGTCCACTCATAGCGTCCCACCTAGTGAACCGATTTTGATGATTCTTTTTTTAATGGATAGAGGATGGCTCAACTTAGGTCCCATTACTTTGTTTGACCATATTTGTTCTTTAGAAAAAAAGTTATGGGCAAAAAACAGTAAATTTCCCTATTAAATGATTAAAATGATATTGTAGCGAAGTTCGCACTTATCATCCGTGGATAACGGTGGCTCAGTGGTAGAATTCTCGTCTCCCACACGAGCGACCCGGGTTCAAATCCCGACTAGGACAAAGTGAATTTTACTAAAATTTCGTTTCTACTGTTTCCCATATTTTCTCGAATGTTCTATTAATTTCTGTATCTTTTCAAGTTTGGAAAGTTCCAGAACTTTTTCAAGTTGTATATAAGGAGATGTAACGTTCATTCGTGGTTCTGAATAAAGATCTCGAGTTGAGACTAACGATTATTCGCTTCATTTGGCTTTCACATTGTCTTCGCTATCTTCATCTACGCGACAATATGAAACTCATTGTTATAAAAGTTTGGTGCCATATAACTGTAACATTAATAGTAATTGTAATGATAATTTTGAAAAAAGGCTTTTCTAAAGCAATACAGTGATATAGAGCCGCACTTCTTACTAGGTATTTTCTTACTTTTACTAAAATATCTACATTTACACTAAAAAGAATAAAATAAAAAAATTTTGAAAAAAAAAATAGAACCGACTTTAAAATTGCTCTAAAAAGTGAAAAATAATTTTATTCTTTAAACACCATCGATAATACTTTTAAACATAATTTTTGAAGTTGGTGCAAAAACAAAAAGTAAAATCCATTGTAACCATGCTTCGTTCATATTTTTATCAAAAAATCACCCAAACTTAGGAACGGAACATTTATATCGTTACTCAAATATGCTGTCATCAATGCGTAATGCATGTGGTAGTGAAGAAACTGGACGTGGTTAAATTTATACTTGTAGTTGAGTTATGGCTGTGAATGATTTTATCGATCGTTTTTGCGCCAACTTCAAAAATTATGTTTAAAAGTATTATCGATGGTGTTTAAAGAATAAAATTATTTTTCACTTTTTAGAGCAATTTTGAAGTCGGTTCTATTTTTTTTCAAATTTTTTTTATCTGGACTCAAATGACAACTTTGGACCCCCGTTTCAGCCGAACTAGGGCCTATGCAGTCAAACCGCTTCACCTGGGTTCATATCTAGTGGGAAGTAACCTAAATCCAAAATTTCGTCCAGATCTGTGACCCTCAAGTTCGTGCCGTTTGGTCGTTAGATTTAGACCTGAAGTGAAGGATTGTTTAGCACAAAAATTTTGTGGTTAACATTTACTAACTGACGTAACTAAAAAGTTATTGCGTATTAATTATAATAAAATAAACCTTGAGATAATAGCTTCTTATGATGGTCACTGCACTTTTTTAGATTTTAAGTACTGATACCTCCGTACAGAAGGTTCATTTCATTTGATACATGCGTCTTGTATGCAGAAATAAACTATTAAAACTTCACTTAAAAACGCGGCGAAAATCTAATAAAAAATTTAATATTTTATGTATGTAATTCGAACTTGATAAATACTCACAGACTGATTCTTTTCAGTTGTAGAAAAACCGGAGGAGGGACGAGGACGTCCTAGTCTCAGAGACTGATACAGGAATTCGGGATATGTTTCCATCGGATTTGGGTTTATCAGTTTTTTTTTTTTACTTTGCAAAAAAAGACAACAACGTTTTGTCACCTGACAGCTTCATTGTTTTTGTAATAGGTAGTCCTTTTCTGTCAAAACGCGGCATTTTTTAGTACAGTTTCCGTTTAATACAAAGGGCTAATTTTCGGGAACCCTCGTATAACGTGGTTTCTCACAAACACGAAACTAAAATTTTACATTACAAGTCCAAAGCACTGATTTAAACTAATTAATTATTTACAAATAAACTCATCACGAACAAAAACAAAACTGTTTAAAAATCATAGCAGAAAAAATAATGATTTAGAGACTTCACAGAAAAAATATTTACACACTCAAATGTTTTATAAATTGAAATGATGCCTGCAGTTCCGGAAATAGTTTGACAATAACTCTTGTCGATTAAATTTGTTGCATAAAAAGCGATCGGGCGGCAGACACTTCTTTGCTCCTTTTTATTTAACTGGCGTCTGATGACAGCGCCGTAGAAGAACTGTCTCAAGCAAAACTATATACTATACTTACTTTTTCTTGTGGTTTCGTTAAGGTTTTCTTTCTTTTTTTTTTCCTTCAAGCAATCATTGTCACTACTCAAATGCATTGAACCTTATTACGATTGCAAAGTATTGTCGCAGATTAAGGGGGAATCGTGGCCCTCATGATCCCCCCCCCCCATCCTTTATGTAATGCCGAAATAATTGAATAAAAAATTACCTTTTCTTATTTTTTCGGTCAAGTTTTTTATTTTTTCGAGCAAACATTCAAACACTGTCGCGGGTTTTAGGGGGGAGGGTCATGATCCTCATGACCCCCGCCCCCCTTGTATCTACCACTGACGCTGAACAACCCCCGATCCAGCACCAATCAACTTAGCGTACGCGGAAGATCGGCAGACATCGAGTCCAGGACTCTCCAGTTACGCGTCCAAAGCCTTACCCATTAGGCCACTATGGTGACAGTGCAATGTGACCAATCTTGTTGCAAAACGGGTAATATGTATGAATGTATACATGAAAAGAAAATGTCCATCTTCTTTCCAAATAAGCTTTTGCTTAAGGTTATTTATTATAAATGTTTAATTACGGTACGACAAAGAAATGGTTTGTCTTACAGTATTAAGAAATATGTATTATGTCCGGTAAGTAGCTCGTAAATGAATTATTGAATTACTCAGCAATTCATGGCTTAAAAAAGAAAACTCAGCTGGATTTTGTCAGCAACACATTCGCTCATTACGAACTTGTGAAACTAAATGCTTTATCTTTGGAAAAGACATTTGATGCCTTAAATAATTTTCGCAAGGTTATAAATTCCAAAGCAGTTACGTGAGAAAATTTAATTATGCAAATGAAGTTAGTCAAATGAAATTAAGATTGAATTAGTCTTTCAAAATATAATAACGACTTCTTCTTTTCATAGGTACATCCAGGATATATTTTTATTTGACGGAAATGAGTAATTTCCATTAAGTGGTTTAACTCAGTTGAACCAATGTGCCTTTTGACCGATAATATTAATGCTACTTAAAGTTAGAATATTGATGCAACATTTTTTTTTTATATAAATGTTCAAATTTTCTAGAAAGTTGGGTACAGAATTTGATGACAAGGTTTATAACTGGTTTTCTCGTTTTTTTCCCCCTGAAAAGTCTTTAATTGAGGTGCTTAGTATCAAAGCAGCTTAATCCATATTTCCTTTTTCTTTAATTTTACAAAAGGGATGAAAAACATTTCATCCTCTGTCCAATTAATTTTTCTTCAATTTTCGTTTGAATAACCTTCGGTGCAAGGATTCAATTTTGTTTTATTTTTAAACCGGTCGTGTACTTATTCAGATAAAAATGATTTGGACTCAGCTGATCTTGAAACAAATTGGCTTTCATGTAATATACCGACAGCCTGGTAAAACCATACAGAGAAAATGTCAGCTCATTTAAGCTGAGAGTGTCATCACCGTTGCTACGAGTTGAACCGCACCATTGCTGCGGAATCTTACTGGAGTGCTAAATTTCTTTTAGCTACCAGTCTGCTGGCACTCTCAGCTTCATTGAGATGACATCTGTCTCCAGCTCGGTCAATGTTTATTCCAGATTGATGTGTCTGTAACGAAGACGAAACTGCAGTCTCTGGATGGCATAACCAGACTGTCGGTATATTGCATATAGTTCTCCCTTAGCCCTGTCTTAAGGGCTGTAACTTACTGCTTAAAATCGGTCTTATTTTATTTTTCAATTTTGCATTCAAGTTTCAATTAAACTCATGTTTTACCTGAATTTCATGCCATGTATGACCTGGTGAAAATTTTAAGCTAATCAAACAATTTATTGTAATAATGCTGTTGGTGTTATAGCTGTGGACATTCAGTAGAAGCATGGACTGCACTAGTTTTTAAATAAAATCGGTTTTCGGCAGCGGTCATCGAGCAGATTGAGAGGGAATAGTATCAAGCGAGAAGTATCCAATTACAAAATTAAAGAACATTGAAAATTCATGCATTGAGCTGGTTTTATCACTAAAGGCCTTAAATGTAAATCTATTTTTTAATAACCAAGTCTTCTTTTTTTAAGAGAGCACCTTAAAAGCGGCTTTTATAAAGTATTTAACTAAGGATTTTTAAGACGGTAGACAATGCTTATGTTAAAAAAAGCATCTACAACTACCAACTACAGCAGTTTAAGAAAGTTTATTTAATTAAAGTATTTTTAAGAACTTTAGCTTGCTTCAAAAAACACTTTTTAACTAAAGTTTGTACAATGAAAACTATTTTTTACTGTGAGCTATCTTTAAAAATTATTTCTATAGGTAAGATACTTTTTAAAAAGAGGACAGCATCTGTAATATTTCATTATAGCATAGGGACGCGGCTACCTTTCTGGAGATTGGAGCGATTTTTTCCCCGGTGTGAAAACCTTTATTTATTTAAAGATCCGAATATCAATACTTATTCATCTTCACTATTTGGAAAAAAAAAATATAATGGTTATTTACTGTGAAACCGAAGCGTTTATCGAATTACCATTCTTTGTAACTAATTAAAGTAAACCTAATAGAAACCTCAGTTCTATCAGTTATGTAGCTTTGCAAAAAAAAAAAAAATAATAATAGCAGACATTGGGCTGCCGACAGAAATAAAACTCTTAAAACTACAAAATAAATTTTGGTGTGTTTGTGCTCGCGAACGCACGCGCGCACGTGTGTGTGTGTGTGTGGTGTGTGTTTAATTTTCATTTAAAATTAATTGTAGTTTCAAAAATTAAAATTTTAAAATTTGTAAATTCAAAATATCAGCTACAGTCTAGTTTTTACGTTTATCAGCAATCCGAGGATCAATTATTATATACATTTCGGTATGATCTATTTCAGTTCATTTATAAATTAAACTAGCTGCATTGCCCGACTTTGCCCGGTCTACTTTGAATATAAAAATTGTGTCAAGTGACGTATATTCAACAATCAGGCTTAAATAAAAGAAAAAAAACATCATACAAAACTTCCCTTCGAAAACAATGGCGATAGATATTAAAATATTTTTAAGAAAATAAAATGAGAAAGACATTTACATAGCGTAACCATGGAAACACAAAACAAAATTAGTTTAAGAGAAAGATGGAAAGAAACAATGGATTCAAAAAGCGTAACCGTGGAAACGCGAAAGTAAAATGGTTAACAACTTGAATGCAGATGAGATTTTTCGAACTTGATTTAAAAAGACTTGTAACTGTTTTTCCTTTTTTAGATAGAAGCTTAGTGTCTCGACCATAGGTCGACTATAATTAGGTCGACCATAGGTCTCGACCATAGGTCTCGACCATAGATCGAGATAGATCTGGAGTAAAAAATGGCACTCTATCTAATGGTGTCAAAAAGAAAACTGTGGGAGAATTCCTTCACTTTTTATTATTGATGCTTTTAATGAAGAAAGTAGTGCCTAGATTTCAGCTAAGCCGAAAAAAATTCGAGCTAAAAGCGCAAATGACTCAGGCCTTAACTAAGTTAGATCATTGAAACACACAAATTGCGCGTAGAACGCGGAAAATTCTACCCTTTCCAACGATATGTAATATTATTAAGTGCAAGTAATTTTTCACCCCCTACATTCGGGAATTTATGTGAAATTTGGGCCTAAATTGGAATTTTAAAAAAAAAGAACTATTCATCAAATTTTTTTCGAACTGGTCTGCAAGCCTTTTCAGGACTTAAAGGAACAAACTGAAAATTTCAGCGAAATCGGCCTGGTAGTTCTCGATTTTTGCGAGTTGAAATACACAGACGCTTTTTGAGGACTTCATTTTATACTATGTAGAGAAGAGATATTGATGCAAATATAGGAAGTATCTGAAAACAAATTCTTAGTTCAAGTTTAAACAAAATTTATTCATGCAATTTATTTGTTCAAGTTTAAACAAAATTTATATATGCATAAATAAATTTTGGTATAAAAAATCTTGTATTTTGCTTATAGACTTAAACGGTGAAATGCAGGGTGTTTCTGAACTCTTTGGCAAAATTCAGGGGATGGTAGTTCATATCAGAACAAATAGTATAATGTCATAAATAAGGGTCCCAAACGTCTTCCGAAGGAGATCGGCGCCGTTAAAGTTCAGGGTCCAAATTTTCAAATAAGTATAAGAAACGGAAAAATTGGTCGATTCGTTTGCGGTGTTCGTTAAAATTATTCTTCTTATCAGTACTTTCTTAAAAATAAATTTTGAAAATGTAAATTTAAAAATACCGATAGAGGGTGCTTTAAACTTTGGAGTAACGAACGACTATTTTTTACCGCTGTTTTTGAATTTCGATAAATGTTTTCCAATGAGTGAACTTAAATTTTCAGCTAAAAACCAGTATCATTGAGAGTGATTAAGTCGCGCAAACTGAATTGTCTTCAAATGTTGAAATACACTTTGTTACAAAAAACATGTATGCATCACGAATAAATTGAGCTACAACCAACAAACTTGGCAGGAATGTAGTTTGGTAAGAAACGATTCAAATTTTGTCGCAGTGAGGAAAGGGTAAGCGCGCCATGTGCAAACAAGATGCGCAGGTATGTACGGTTAAAAGTAGGAAAGCTTGTGTCAAAGGGCACTTCAAACGAAACTGCCGAGTTATAAGGACGCTATTGTGACTAGAACGACCTTTTAGATGTATACGAACAATCATGGGACCTTTTAAAGGGACGTACAGTAGGTCTCAAAAAAGCAGGTTAGTTGTACGGGTTTACCTGCCCCAACCTCGGTCGGAACGATATGGTAGTTGCTTAGTGTAGGTGAAAATAAATTAATTACTCTATTGCAGTCGGTTAAGGAATTCTAGCAACAGAAAAGAGCGTAAAGATCGTACATCATAAGAGCGGCCACAACAGTATCAACAGGGTCGCAAACGTTTTTTCATTTCAAGAAACTAATGGTATCAAGAAAAACGTTATGGAGTAGATTGGAAGACGCTGGTATCTCGACCCGGTGTCCATTGCGATGGATTGGATTTTTGTCCATTGGATTTTCGCTGCACCTGATTAGCTGGGTTATTACAGACAGGAAGCGTGTTATCTTCAACGATGAATCCCGATTTAGTCCCAGTGGTCGTAGGTAACCTATTTTACTCCATACCACTCCGTGTTCTGTCTTGTATAGTTGCTAGAGGAGGTTATACTACTTACAGTTTTGTTACCTTTATTGTGTCATAACTTCTCAAAATAAAAAACCTTTTGTTCTGAATTTTTAACCATTACCTTCTCTTCTCATGGGCCACATGCATTTTAAGTTTCGTGAAGATCGCTCGTTTGCTTCTGGGTAAATGTATTTCTTTTAGTGACAGAGTGTATTTCAACTTCTGAACACAGTTCAGTTTGAGTGACTTAATCACTCTCAATGATTCTGACTTTTAATTGAAAACTTAAGTTTAAGTCCATGCATTAGAAAATATTTAATGAAATTCAAAAATAGCGGCAAAAAATAGTTGTTCGTTACTCCAATGTCTAAAGCGCCCTCTATCGATGTTTTTTGAACTACGTCTTCAAAATTTATTTTCAGGAAAATAATAATAAACAAAATAATTTTAGCGAAAACCGCAAACAAATCGACCACTTTTTCCGTTTTTTATGATCATTTGAAATTTTGGACCCTAAACTTGAATGGCGCCTATCGCCTTCGGAAGACGTTTGGGACCTTTATTTGGGATACCATATTGTTTTTCCTGATGCGTTTTACCACCCCTTAAAGTTTTGCCGAAGAGTTCAGAAACCCAGTATAAACAGCAACCATTGCAATTAGCTGTCCATTTTAAGAGCGCCAACGACAAACGCATGTATTATCGATATCAGAAATTATTGTTTTTCCCATCCCAAAAAATGCTCAAAGCGTCTTTCGAAGTTTTCACTTCAAAAATATTATACGAGTATAAGCTTAAAAATGTTTTTTTTCTGAAGAAAAAATACACTAACCCGAGTGAGGATCGAACTAACGTTCTTTCATATTACTTATTCAGGAACCGGAGTAAGAGACTCAAGCGCTGCTGACAGCGCTACTGAGGTTCGCAGCTCCCAACGAAAGCAACGTAGTAAAGGAAATGAAAGAAGCCGCGCATGCGCTGTATTCCAAATGTCGGTGACGGTGTCGCAAAATGAATGGTTTTCCCACCTCAAAAATGCTCAACGCGCCTAAAAAAGTTTTCACTTCAAAAAGCTAAAAAAAATAAAATAGAAAAAAAAAATCTTTTTAGAGATTAGAATTTGTAGCTATTTGGTTTCGTAGGTTTATTTTATTTAAAATATCTCAATAAATATCATGTTTCAGTAGTTTCATAAGCAGAAAATATAATTCTTTGTAAAGATTATCTATTTTCTTAACAAAATGCGCTAAAAATAGTGCATAGTACTCAACAACTTTAAAAAATCAGCTCAAAATTAAATGCACGATGAGTAAAAATCAATTAATGAAAATGGAATCTACAAAAAGTAAAATGAAGTCTAAGAAGCTAAAGACGTACTGCAAAGCAAACATTAAAAGTGTACGTGATAAAAAATGCGATGAAAATATACTATTTTATGTACCTAATTTAATAAAATTTATAAATATTTTTTCTTTCCTTTGAGAACAAAATTTAACTATTAAAATTTCTAAAACATTCATCTTTGACAAGAAACTAATTCATTATGAAATTAAAATATTTAAGAAGTTTATATCAAGTTTTTACGCTTTGTATGCTTTGAAGGAAAATTATTTTGCACTTTTTGCTAAACTCAAATGTAAACTGCTGACGTTCTTTTGAAAACTCTCATCAGCAAAGAACGGATAATGACTTAAATTCTCTAATTACCTTTAGAGTGCATGAATTTTTAATTAAAATTTTAATTAGAAATACTAATATTTGGCACGAAATTGATACCTTAAGTCTTCCATTGTTTGCTGGAATAAGGATCTGCTTTAAAGTCAAATGCAGCTTCATTTATTTCATACAAAAATGAGTTAAAAATGTTGTTTCTGTAAAGATAACGCTTTAAACGTTGGGAATTTTCGTTAAAAATTTGCAGAAGCTAAATGACGATAAACATATTTTAATGGAATTTTTAAAACTAATAGTTTGTATTAATTCAAAAGAATTCAAGAAATCTTATTCCTCTAGTTAAAGGAGGGAAACATTAAATTTAATACATGATCGTTTAAGAAAATATTTGAGTAAAAAACTCTGTACAGGATTAGCATAAAATAATACCCCGGTTTTAAAAATGTATATTTCATAAACTATTACACTTACCACCATAAATGATACATAAAAATAAAGAAAAACTGAAAGTTCTCTTTAACGTACTTAACTACTTACAACATGCACGTCCCGCACTAGCGCAGCCTAAAATTTCTTCTGGGGGGGGGGGTTGGTCACAACAGTTCTTGCAAGCGTATTGACTACTGTATTAGGATTAGCAACAATGACCTGGGGGGGGGGGTGTTTTTACCCCTACACCCCCAACTTCGCTGCGACTCTGACGTTCCGCAACGCTGGATTGACCGTGCAGGTGATGATGATTTACCTTTCATGCGTTGGCCAGCCAGATCTCAAACCTCACCCCGTGTGATTTTTTATGAGGTTTCGTCAAAAACAGTGCTTATGCACCACTATTGCCCACAACATTGTAAGGACTGAAATATTTCATATGTTATTGCATTACGAAAAATTGACAGTGAAACTATATAAAATGTATGTTATAGATGTGTGTCGCGTTAAAAAGGCGCACACATCGAACATTTGTGAGTGAAAAAAAAAACTTTCTCAGTTTCTTTATTTTTGTGCACCATTTATAGTGCTAATTGTAATATTTCATGAAATATGAATTTTTAAAACCGGGATATTCTTCTATGCTAACCCTGTACATTCAGCCTCATTTTGTGTAAAAATAAAAAGTTATAATAATAATATATAATTCTTAGAACTTGAAGTAAAATATTCTACATTTAGGCAGCGCAAATGCAGCTAAAGTGTTAAATGTATATTACATTTATTATTTAAATTTATATATATATATATATATATAAAAGAAACGAGCTGATGTGTGCTTCACATGACTTCCTTTTACTCCAATTTAATGTCATTTCCCCATTATTGGCAATTTTAATGTGATTCATAAGTTTACTCTCTAAACATCACCAACAATGACCAAATTAAAACCAGATTAAAAAAAGGAAATTAATTTGAATTTTGTCATTTTGAATTCAAATTATGTTTTTTGCAATCACGTATGTTTTTGTAGGCGTGTGTGTTTGTGTGTGGGGGGGTATGTGTGTTTGTGTGTGGGGGGTATGTGTGTTTGTGTGTAGGGAATGTGTGTATATGTGTGTAGGCATGTGTGTTTGTGTATGTGTGCAGGCATGAATGTGTGGGTAGTTGTGCGTATGTGTGTGTGTTTGTGTAGGTGTCTGTATGTATGCGTGTGTGTATGTGTTTGTGTATGTGTGTGTATGTGTGTGTAGGTGTATGTGTGTATGTGTTTGTGTGTGTGCGTGTGTGTGTAGTTGTGTATATATGCGCGTGTGTGTAGGACATGGATGCAAACTGGAGACGGCTTTCGCTATAGGAGCAGCATCGTGAGGAGCCCGTCGACGGTGATGGTGCGGAGGGTGACGGTGGGAAAAAATCAAAAGACACCAAAAACAGTCAAGTGAGAATAATAAGCAATCGTGATTGCTCAAAAAAAAAAAATCCACCAAATTTGTCGCCAAGTTGGCGACAAAATTTGACGACCAAAAGACTGGCGATGTGTTGCCAAGTGTCCGCCAAATTATAACACTACTTGAGTTTACATCGAAATTAACAATGATTTCCCCCCAAAAAGGGGCAAAAGCTCCCTTTAGAAACACCCGAATGCAACCAAAACGGGAGGTGCACAATTAGACCCCAATTGGGGTCAACTAACCAAATTTCAACTTCCTAGGACATACTTGAGTTATGCGACATACATACGCACATCCGCACGTACGCACATACGCACATACATACATACGTACATACGGATGTCACGAGAAAAGTCGTTGTAATTAACTCGGGGAATGTCAAAATGGATATTTCGTGTGTTTATACGTTCTTAGGCACTTATCCGCGTGTGGTCGGGTTGGAAAAAAAATTTAACATTAATTCGGGGGCGAGCAAAATGAAAGTTAAGGCCGAACTTTGAGTGAAAATTTTTTCGCGAATACAATACTTCCTTTTTCGGAAAAGGAAGTAAAAATGAAAACTCGCAAATATCTTCGGAAATTTGTTACATGAAATATCAAACAGTTGTTACATGAAATTGTGAACCATTGTGAAACAGTTTTCATAAACTTTTGTTTTAATTATATCATTTAGCATATTTTACTTGAATTTTACCTCTTTAAATGTGTTTGTTACGCGTTAAACCTTGAGTCATAATATATTATATCTAAAATAAAGTTATGTTGTTTTGTGCAAATTACATTTGTTGGGGAAAATGTTCTTATATACAGGATAAAATTAATACCAAACTTAATTTTTCAATGATATAACTTATCAAATATACGAAAAATTAACTCTATAACAAATAAACTATGATTAATGCTCTCTGATACGCAAAATGAATAGAATTGAATATGTATACAACAAGTCTACAAAGTGAAGATTTCGTACGGCTATTGCTTTGGAATCACCATGTTTTTTTTTTATTAGAACTATTCTTTTAATCAAATAACAGCTACTTTTGAAAGAGAAAATTCGATCTGTTTTTTGTTTTATGTTGAGGAAAATATCGTTTGAAAGTGAGATATTCCCACTACGCTAAATTTTACTGATAAATGTAAAGGTATTTCTTTCATAACTTAGGTTTATCAGAGTTAAATATAAGCATAAAATTTCTACTTATTTAGGAACTCATTTTGCAAGGAACTGTAATGTTTCCAACCTTTCTTATATTTCTGTATGAAGTATTTGCATAAAATTCAAAATATATAGGCTCGAAACTTATAAAGTTTTTGTCTGTACCAAAAGTATTTATTTATTTTAAATAAAACTTATTAATTACATACAATTTACTTTTTAGATAATTTGATGGCAACTATAAGCTTAATTAATCTTTAGTTTATTTACTTATGTCTCTCGTTTCATAGAAAAAAAAATTATTTTTTCAAATTCCTCTTTTATTGCAAACAAGGATTGTAAGCTTAGTTTGTCCGCAACAATACAGCTATCGTAAAGAAAACAAAGTTACAGTAACTTGAATTTTCCGTTCGCGTCTAATGCCAGAAGAGCTTTTGTGTGTGTGCGTGTGTGGTTTTTTTTTTTTTTTTCTTTTTGTCCATTTTCATTTATGGAGTTTCAAAATTGATTTCATAATTGCGTTCATGCAACTTTTTTTTTTTTTTTTGAAAAGTCTACTAAAAGTTTTTTTGACGGAATTTTAACTTATTGCTTTTAATCATATGGGAGGTTTTTTTAATAGTTTAATTTAAATATTATAGCTTTCATGTTGGATTGAATCATTTTTAAAAGATTATGACGTTCTGTTAAAAATATAACTTTTTTTTTTTTTTTTGAGCAATCAGGATTGCTAATGACGTTCTTTTAAAAATATAACCATTGTTTTTGTTTTGTTTTGTTTTTTGAGCAATCAGGATTGCTAATTGTTTTTACTTGACCGCCCTTGACGTTCCGGCTCCTTTTTCAAATCCACCGTCCTCTGCTGGCACGGCTCCTCCGGTCTTGAGCACTGTCCCCCGGAATCCGCTTCTCTTGGTCGATGGCGTCCACACGCACGCTCATACACATATACACTCACACACATACACACACGCCAACGTGCATACACACAGGTCTACGCACACACACAAGCCTACACGTACACGTACACAACTATACACACGTAACCGCCCAAGAGGAGGGGCTGGCTTGGATTGACAGGAGCCGTTTCTAGAAACAAGTGAATATTGTAGTAACCAATGGGTATGGCTCTGTCGCAACTCGTGATTGCGAAAAACATAATTTGAATTAAAATCTCAGAATCAAATTAATTTTATTTTATTTTTTTAATTTTTTGACTTTGTCATATGTATTTTGTATTAAGTGGTTTGCATTTTATTCCTTTTTCACATAGATTCATTTTACAAAGATTGAAAAATGGTTTTACCAACACGGCTGAAAAATTGATTAAACCGAAAGGTTTAATTCTTGAAAAATGTTTAATTTTACTTTTACTCCTCATGCGCGAGAACCTTAAACATTTTTGTTTCTTCTCTAAGTAGAGTTGAACATATTATTTGGAAGCAAAATGTGACTATCATTTTTACTTTAGCTTTTGTATAACTTGATTACATTTTATTTCAGTGGATTTTTGTTTCCATTTCAACGTTCTTAGCCAAATTGTTGACAAAATTGCGCATTGATAAAAAAAAAAATAGTTTCGCTAATTTAAGGTTCGTTTTTTTATTTTATTTGCTAGGAGAAAAAAAATTTAAAGAACATAATAAGTTTTGAAAATTTGCTGGACGACTAACTACTACTTATATTTGCACGATTTTTTACTGACTTAGTTCTAATGAATTTTTTGGCAATAAAATTATTTAAATTTGTTGAAATGCCAAATTATGAAAAAATCACTTATTAATTTTTTTGTAATGTTTCTAAATTTCAAGAAATTCGAAAAAAATTATGAGTGTAGAGGAGTATCAAAGATATTTTCTGACAAAATTTGGTGAGTAACACTCTCCAGAAAAGCATTGAAAAATATATTTAAATTTTATTTCCGTTGCCAAAAATTAGCTTTTCGTTTAAAAATTTTGACTATAACATTTTTTAATGTATTTTATTTCTAAGAATAACAGGGGAAATCACCATTCACTATTTTTGAATTTTTCTATGAAAAAAATAAATAAATTGAAATAGCAGGTTTAAAAAAAAACTCGAAGGCCGTTTGCTATAAAAAGCTGAAAATTTGCTATTTTTTTTTATTCAACAACAAAATGATTCCCCAAGTGCGAATCGAAAATGCCGCAAGGGCATATTTAACATAGAAACCCGGCTATTGCCTTTATAATAATAATAATAATAATAATAATAATAATAATAATAATAATAATAATAATAATAATAAATGGATTAAGTCCAAAAATGCCTTATCCGTATCTAAGGTTTGCTTGCTTTGACTTGTTTTATTTCTTCAGGTACTTTCTCCCCCACAATCCCGTAAAGAAATTAAATTTTTTATCATTTTGATGTACAGAAAACATATGTAATTTTCAGGAATTTTTTAACAAGCATTATAGTAAACATTTTATTGTTCCATGCGATAAAATAAAACTTACGAGGAAATTACATATGGGGTTAGGGGAGAAATCGAACTCGTCACTTCACCTGCAACGCATTAATCTTACGCACAGGTCCGAATATTTTTAAACAACTGAACCAAATAAGGTTTTCACAAATATTCACTGTATAAACTACAAAATGGAATTCAAGTGTGTTTTTATACAAATAGAAAAAAATAACAGCGTCGGCATTACAAGTAACGCCTTTTTCAATGCAGAAGAAGTGAGTTGCTGGAGGAAATGACATCCGAAAACAGCTTTTATCCAATAACTCACTTCTTTTGCATTGAAAAAAACGTTTCTTGAAACCTCAAAACACGTAATCTGCAAGTTTCGTTTAATAAGACGTTGTAATTTTTAATTTTACTTTTCTTCACAAAGGTAATTTTTTTTTAACCTTTTTATTCATTTCGTATCAAAATAATGATTATTCTCAAAAAAAAAAAAGAAAATCTTTTAATTTTCTTCACTGAATGAAATCGTATATTTTCAAAATCATTCTATTTATAAAACTTTTTAGGGGGAAACAGCAAAGCACGTTCAAGTAATTCCAGTCTATCTTTTTTTTCTTTTCATTCACAACCGTTCAGGAACAAGATACGAAATCTCGAACTAGTACGGAAAACTTTTTTCCGTATCAATCCTGGTCCTTTCCACTTTTCAATTTCTTTTTACACTAGTTTTTCTTTATTTCTTCGCGTAATGGAAAATAAATCTCTCTTTTCCACTTTTCTTATAAAATTCTTTTGAAAATTAAATGCACTTGCAATTGAAACTGACAGGCTTGAGTCAATTGCTGTTATTTTCGTATTTTGATTCGTTTCACTAAAAAGATATCAAGCAATTTTTCACTGTCTTAGCTTTATTTCTTGAAGATAAATTTCACTTTCATGAATATGTAAACGAAATTTATTTCATATTTATATATAAACCGAAACGAAGCATTTCCTGATCGTGCTTGTTTTGAAAAACTTTTTTCTAGGGAAAAAGATATTCTTGATAAAAGACAGGAGAATAAAAGAATCAATGGAATTAGGTGTAAAAAATAATAATTGTTTACTTTCAAATAAATAAAAGTAATGGAATGTAAGCCAAAGTGAAATAACGAGGCAAAGTGACATAGTGAAATATTTATCCTGTTTTTAGCACCCTCTATCTGATAATATTTTAACTACGTAGTAACAGTAACACGTGTAGGCTACTCCATTCAGGAAAAAAACTTAGCTCTGAAAATGAAATCATATGATAATACAAGCAATTTTCAAAAATTGAAACTCATGTTGTAAAATTTTGTGGAAAGTCAAAAATTATTTTTGTTATTATAAAATGATCAAATTTGTATTATTGACATTTTAAATATTAATTGAGACCTACTAATATTCGGCGCGGGATTCGCTTCATTAATATTAAGCCTCTCTTTGTTTTAAATACTTTGTTTTATTAGTCAAGTGCATGCAGAACAAAATAGATGGGGTAAAGTTAAAAAGTTCATTTTACACTTTTCAGTTATGCACTTTTTCAATTTTTTATTAAATTACTTAGATACTCATTTCCTGTTTCAATATTTCATAACGCCCCACATTTGCAGTTCTTCATCTAAAAATTCATTTATTTATTTACTCATTCGCGTATTTTCTCCTTTATTTACTCTTTTATTCATTCTCTTTTGAATTCAAATATATTAATGAACTAATTTGTTGATTAAGATAAATAAATACCTTTGTGCTGAATAGTAAAGTCAGACCAAGCAACGTAAGTAGAAGCAAGTAAGTAGTTTACAAATTTGTGCTTCTACTTACGTTGCTTGGTCTGACTTTAATTTGTTGATTATTTCACTATATCCATTCATTTATTTATTCATTGTTTTAGTTACTAATTCATTTGATCTAAAATATTTTTAGTGATCAGAAAGAAAATATTTTACAAGAGAAATATTTTATTTTTCACTTTGCCTCATGAAAAAAAAGGAAAAAAAAATCCATCTTTTTTCTGATGTACAAACTTACTGCCAAAAGTTTTTAAACATAATGTTTCAATGCAGGTTTTATTACAAAGTGCATTGTGCTTTATGTGCAGTAATTTTCAAAACTAATTTCCTATTAGTTCATTTTAAAAAAGGTAAGTTATCTTGCTATTTCACTTTTCCCCGCATTCTCGAATATCTCATTTTTAAGTAGACTTAAATATTGTGAGTATTGAATTGCATCATTAAATTAAAAAGTGGACCCTCCACCTCTTATTTTAAAAAAGACGCATGATCCATTTTCATGAAAAGGGATGTTTGCTACGAATCGCATTTCCTCCAAGATTTGGTGCACTATTTCCGTTTTAATAACAGTATGTCAACAAGAAAAAATATTTACTTTTTTGTATATTTCCAGCGCCATGAATGTCTTTCAATTTTCATTTCAATTTTTTTAGTTTTTGTTTTTTATTTATTCAAGTTGAAGTGATCAATAGAAATTTCTCAAGAAGAATTTAATAAAATATTCCGAGAGTAATTTTGTTGTGTCATTAATTTCCTTAAAATTTATTTTAAAATTTCCTTGTGTGTCACATAAAATGATCAATTTTGAATGTACAATTGAAATTTCTCTTGCAATATCTAATAAATATTCATCGAGAAATTTCCTTATGCTCTTTCTTAAATGTGACCTCAAATAAAAATAATTTCAATTCATCTTACTTTTGAAGCAATGTGTATTTTACAAATGAAAAAAAGAAAGAAAAAAAAGTGTTTTTAATAATTATATTTTTCTTTATTGTACTCACATGTATGCTTGTTCAAATGTTTGTACTAATTTTCTATTTTATGGCTTATTAGTTGGGTTTTAAAGCCCAGGTTATTCACATTTTGTTTTTAATACATTCTTTTACAAGGAAGAGAAAACATGCTTTTCATGTGACTATTTGAAACAGAACAAATAAATTAAACGTAAAAACTATTTCGGAAAATGATATTTTTTCTGCAGATTCATGCTATTTTTTTTCTTCTCGTGTCTTTATTTTGGTTATTTGGTTAAATAATAGCTGTTTTCTCTTTCTCTTTCTCTCTCTCTCTTTCTCTTTTTTATCATTATTTTATTTTAAAAAAACTGCTCCATTATTTACCAAAGACACTTCAAAAAAAAGTAAGAATGAAAATTGAACGAGAAAGTATGAGCGAAACTCTAATTATTGTAGCCAAGGTCTTCTCATTTGGAGCTTTAAACTCAAATTAACTGATAATTGAAAATCTCAATCCGGTTTACATTACGGTGGAAAATGATATTATAATGGGATATAATTATTTAATTTTTTCAAGAAAACAGAAAGTTTGTGTAAAATTTTTCTTGATCTAAAAATAGAATCGTTTTATTATTTTCACAAGCAACTCCTGAAGTAATCAAATCTCTACCATTAGTTTCCAACGCTTGGTGCACGCCTTATTGGGGAGCGTTTGGATTTTTTCAATTGACAATCTGAGAATGAATTTTTAATTGTGTCTACTGTTAGTGATTTCCATTTTTGCATTTCCACTATTTATTTTCTTTTAATCCAAGTTAATTGCTGTAAAAAATAGAATAATGTCATAACGTACAAAGTATTCCTTTATATCTGGCTCACGCCATCTTGGAATTTTTCAACTGATATACAAAGCATTCTCTGCTAAAAATGACCGCCGTAGAGTAATTCAGGCTTACACGCTCCTCCGAATTAAATGCCCTAGTTGTAATTCTTCATAATTACATCCACACATTGCACTTTTGGACACTTTTTCAGAGGCAGTGATGCACATTGAAGTGACTGGAATAACGTATATAGTAGTTCTCTAACGATTTCTTTCTGCAATTGCGGCTTTAAAGGTTGTTATGTTACTAATACAATGATTTGCATTAACTTTTGTTAATTAATAGCACCTTTGTTGATTATATGTTTTGTGGTGTTAGTTCAAGTGCGGAATTTAACTTGATAGGAGAATGGCCTGTCTATTGGTATTGCGCCCTAATGTTGCAATTTAGTTTTTTGATTTAAAAAAAAAATTATTCCCGAAACACATTTTGTTCTTTAGCTAGTTGCACAACAACAGCAACAACAAGAGATTAACTCCCCCAAAATGAGACACTTTTTCCTGCACGTGACAGTTTTTTTTTTTTTTTTTTCCTTTTATTAGCACTTTAAAAACGTAAAAAAAAAGAAATGACTTATAAATCATGCGTGTGTGTTTTTGTTTTTTTTTACAAGAAATGTGTTTTTTATACCTTTTAAAATCAAGTATAGAGCTCCCCGGGAAGGGCAAAATATCTGTTTTTCCCCTTTGAATGTACCTAGTTTAAATCATCACAACGTTTAGTTTAGAAAAGTTGGCAGAAGAGGGGGGGGAAATCAACACATTCCAAAAACCATTTTGCAAAACCTATTAACAAAACAGTTTTTTCTTTCACCCTAGAGAATAGAAGGTTTCTACTGCTTTTAGGGGAGTCCGGGGATGGTTGGCTATAGGGGCAGGTAGACTAAGCAACAATAACTCGTAACCACCGCGTGATTTTCATCAACTATTCACTAGCGTCGATGCCTCCCCGCGACCCGCGAACTTGTGCAAAGTAAGCCGCGGTAGTCGCAAGGCGTCCGTAAGTGAGATCACATGTTGTGTTTTTGGTCTCGGTAAGTGATTTTTCTCGTTCGTACTTTTTTTGTTATTGTGCCTATAAATCTGTTGGAAACAATGCTGTTCTTATGCCAAATTAAATTATAATAGTTTTATTATATATAACACATTATTGCTTCTATGTTAGTGCCAGAGGTAACATATGATGCAGGTAAAATTCAAAATTGCGTCATGGGCTGGTTGGCAAATTTTGTTCTGGGTAGGTAGACTAATGATGATGGTAGGTAGACTAATGGATTAGCGATTTATTACAGTAATTCAAGTTACAATTAAGATTGGAACAGAAAGTATATAATGAATTAATCTTACTTACAGCTATTTTTAAGGTTTTTTTTTTTTTTAAATAAGAGAATTAAAAATTGTTATATTTATCAAAGTTTTTTGTGAACGGAGAATGGATATCAAATTTAAGCTCGTTTATGTTAAATAAAAAGTTTCAATCATTTAGTAAATTTTGGTGTTTTATTTTATACTAATCCTCTTTATTTACACTAATTACTGCCTAGGTCAACCAACCCCATGCGTATGGTCAACTTACCCCGGACATGGGGTAGGTTGACCAAGCGTCAGGGGTTTATAATATCGGCTGAATAAGTATTATAGTGATGAATATATAGGTAATATTATAGTGTTTTAGATACCTGAATAGTTCTCCTATCTGTAGCAATTATTGTTTTTGTCATATTAAAGTAAACATCAGAGATATACGAGCTTAAGTCAAAAGTTAGTCAGCCATCACCCGGTCTCCCCTACTACCAATATTTACTATACGAACTTTCTCGTGTATCCTTCAATAATGCCTTGAGTTATATCTTCAGCTATGTATTCGTCTGTCGATGTTAATAAGGAAAAAACATCAAATCTATCGTTGCGAAGACTTAACAAGAAGAGATGCAGACTCATATAGTATATAACAAGCTTGGATATTTTATGGGTAAAGCAGAATTTATATATATTGAGTGGTAATGTTTTAGGAATAACAAGATAAGCAGTTTTACATAATAAACCTCTATAAAGGATGATATAAAGTCTTCAAATTATGCATTACTGCGGCTCAGCAATAATGTAATGCTATATATATATATATATATATATATATATATATATATATATATATATATATATATATATATATATATATATATATATATATATATATATATATATATATATATATATATATATATATATTCAATTAATTTCATCATCACGCATGCATTTCAGAACGTAGATTGACGGATAGATAAAATGTGTAGAGGGATACTCGAATGTAATGGATAAAAGCCTGAATTTTAAAACCATTATAGCTTAAATCAAGTTTAGAGTTTCAGTAAATTATATAAAGTGATGTGTAAAGCACAGCAATTTTCAATTCAATGGGGAAAATATTAATACTCAGTGGAGTTTTAGCTCAAAATTTATCACTGCTGGATAACCTGGAAAAAAATACTGACAAATACGTGGGCTATAAAGGATTATTTTTTAAGAAACATAATGGATGCTAAAAAATGGATGCTAAAGTCCAAAAGCTATTAACTATTATGAAAAAAATGTCATCTATAAAACTGTCGACCACTTTTCATTGAAAAAAAACCAATTGTTTCAGCAAAAACATATATATATATATATATATATATATATATATATATATATATATATATATATATATATATATATATATATATATATATATATATATATATATATATATATATATATATATGTGTGTGTGTGTGTGTGTGTGTGTGTGTGTGTAATTGCATTGTGGTATACTGCCAGTTGCATTGTAGTGTATGTATAGAAGTCCTATACGCACTTTTTAACAAAATTCAGTTATTATCACCAGGTGACTCTTCGCAACGTATAACTGAACCAAAATATAATGTTCTATTGTCAGGGCCGTCCGAAAGGGGGGGGGGGTGAGCGGGGTGATCGCCCCGAGTGCCACGAAATGAAGACATTTGTTTCCTCTGTACCATTGAAGAAGATACAATCTCCGAGAGTATAACTGTTTAGAATCAAACAAAAGGCACTTCTCCTTTGTCTAGTTCTCACCAAATTTGCTTGAATTATCCCCCTGCGTGCAGTGACGTAACCAGAAAAAAAAAATTTAAACACAATGATTTTTTTTTTTTTTTTTTTTTTTTTTTTTTTTGATCGCATAGGGTGCCCGGTCAAAATTTTGAAACTCTTATTTTAAAATTTTAGCCTTAAGAACGCGATTATAGGCAGTTTTTATTGACGTTAGGGTAGGGAGGGGAGAGCTCAAAAACTTCCCGATTGATTTTTTTTTTTTTTAATAGATTGAAATCAATTCCTTCTCCCCTGCAACATTTCGAAATTGAAGTTTCAAAAACGCAACTTCAGACAAACTTTGAAGATTTTATGGATAGGTGGATCTGGAAAAGTGTTCAAAATTATTTTCCAAAAAAATGTAAGCAATGTTTTACATTTAGAGGCTATTCCACTTAAATTTTTTGAAAGTGTCGTTTAAAAAACACATTGCTTATTATATTAAAGAAAGGCAGCATGGGAACCCTTGCACGAATATTTTCTTAAGTCCTAAAACGCAATTTGTAAAGACATATTTTTTAATATTAGGGCCAGTGATTTTCCGAAATTAGAGCAACAAAAACGTAATTCTGAGCGATTTTCTATGTTGTTGAGTATTCGTAAAATAAATACATTTTCTATTTATAATCAGCAAATTATGTATTCGTGTTCTTAGTTTGATCAATATGAAAAACCAATTTAGTTTTAATTGTTTGTTTTTTATCTAGTGGGATAACATTTTACAAGATAAATATTTGGATTTTTAAGATTTCCATTTTTAAAAAAATTTTTGGGGCTTTAATGTTTCGCAAATATTAGAAACAGATTCATTGCTTGTGTTTTAATTTGTATTATGCATTGCCCTTTGATTGATCTGTTCATTAATATGTAACAAATTCAAGTATGACGCGTTCACGCTTATTATGCACTGATTCTATAACTAACTTGATTTTTCTGTGAGTATAGGGAAGGGGGAGGGGGCGCCAGGAAGCTTTTGCCCCGGGCGCCGTCAGCTCTTCGGACGGCCCTGTCTATTTTCATTTGAAAAAGTTTTTTTTTTTAAGTTAGTGACATCTGGTTCATTTATATATATAGATAGGCAAAAAACTTTTCTCTGCTTGAGTTTGACTTCAGCTATCACATTTGTACTTGGGAGTATCCACAAATGATGTCACGCTTTGAGAGGGGAGGTGGGTCGTGAAAATGTGACTGTTTATGACAAGTGGGAGGGAGGGGGATAACAAGAAGTACGACATCACCATTTTTATTGGAATATGTTTATAAAAATAGTGTGATATGTGACAGTTTGAAACTTTGTAACAAAGGGGCGGTCAAAAAGGTTGAAAAAAAAGTGTTACATCATTTATGGACAGCCTTTTAGCATGGCAATATAGAAGTAGGCTCCCAGTTTTTTATTACGTTTATGCAATTAAACAGGGATCTAACGTATTTGGAGTCGTTTATGATGTTTTGTGCAACGATTGATTACCATACTGCAGTGAAATTTCCCTGCAATTTCTCGAAAGCGAGCTCAACGAACTCGAACCGCGAAGTTATAGAAATCCGCAAAGTTATGCTTGCTGCCCCGAAGATTTTCAGGGTTTAGCGAGAGAGAAGGAGCAGAAAATGATAGCCTGTTAATTTAAATGTTTTGAGCTCATGAAAACGTAATGGAACGAGATTTCCATACGTCCCCCATCAACCATGATATATTACTTGAACTGAAAAAAGATGTAGGTTTTGAAAAGAAATTACTTTTTTTAAAAAAGGAAAAAAATGCTAATATTTTCCCTACTCGGATAAGTAGTAAAACCTCAACGCAGTTACAAACAAAAGAAAAAAAAATGACGAAAGAAAAGCAAATATTTCTGACAGCTACTTTCAATAGCTGACAGTTTTTTAAGCATAGAAAGCGGTATTAAGCTAATATATTTGCACTTTTTTTCTGCCTTGGAAAAGGACAGCTTGTTAAGCTGGATCGGATATTCAATCTTGAGTTATTGGTAATTTGTTAAATATTTTTGCTTAACAAATGACACCTTAAGCTTTATTGATTGTAGAGTTACTTTTTTGTTTTTACTTTTTAATATACTATAAAGTTTGGGACTGATTCCTTAACTCTTATTGGCAATTAATATTTGAGCGTAGATTAAGAAAAACCTCGCTTTAATAAAATGACATGTGATTTTTTATTTAACACTAAAGCGTAATCAACAACTGACATTTTCATTTACTATTTTAGAACTTAAAATAATGAATATCCTTTTAAACACTTTCTCAAATAGAAAACATATGGTTCGTAAAGATAGTAGGGGAAGGTTGCCGTCCAAGAACACGGCCAACTCTACTAGGCCGTGCAAAAAACCGGTTCCATGACTAGACCACTAAGATATTTCCCGTACCAGAGCTTGTGCAGACGCGAAATCAGTTTTGCTATCTTCATTTGTCTGAAAACTGTGTATTGCAGAGTCGTCAATTAGGTAAAGTTATTTCATCATATTGTTAATCGGTCAGAAAAGATTTCTACCATTATTTTACTAATTATTGAGACTTTCATTTAGTTATAACATGTTTTGAATATCACTGATCAGTTAAACGTGAACATTGACTTAAAAGAGTACCTTTTCAAGTAAGAATACCTTTTCAAGTACTATTCCCAATACTTATACATGTTATGTTTCATCATGTTTCATCATGATTCGTAACAGCGGTAACACCCATAGACATGGGAACCGGTTCGCTAGCGCGCACTTAACTAGATAGATCAGCCTACGAAACTGCGCGGGGGGAAATGATTCCTTTTGAACTAGTCTCGGCCGCTTTTGTGGGCAAAGAATCCGTGTTAGAACTGCATTTGGTTCGTTTCTTACGGTTTTTTTTTTTTTTTTTTTTTTGAGGGGGGGGGCAGATAAAACTTAGACATACCTTTAAGGCGTTGAAAAAATTAACTCTTGGAAAAAGAACTTATTATCTAATTATGTATAACACACAGACAGCCAGGGGTCACTCGAAAAATTCTATTTGATTTGCATTTTTGAGAACATAAGACTTTTAGAGCAATCAAAAATTAGCGTTAGGGCCCTGGGGATGTTTTGCGGGGGGGGGGGGGCAGAATTTGCAGATCTGGGCCTACCTTCCCATGGCAGTACAGGTGAGCACCATGATGACAGCTTACTACCCTGTAAATTTATCCTGCTCGACTGATTACGAAATAATTACCAAAAAAATGTATTTCAATCATGTTGACTTTGAACTTTATACATTTTATGTTTCGGACTTTATATAGTATGCTTTCATTATTTAGTATTTACTTATTTTGTATGTAAGATTTTTTTTAAATCTTTTTTTTTTTTTTTTTTGAGATTACCTAAAAATTACTATTTATTTCACACATGGTGTGTACATATCTTTGTTATGTTCACCTCTTTAGAAATATCTTGAAAAAATTAATGATGCCCGCGGTGCGACCGATATTCTAGTATGTGCTCTTAGCGTACAAAAATGATTGTCAGAGCGTGTCTGTGACTATATATAAGATATATATATATATATAATAGGCGAATCATAGTGAGCAAAATGTTGCGAGTGTTTCAATTCCAACAATTTTGTTGTCAAGTTGGTTCGTATTTGTGAATCAATTAATATTTTTATTGTGAAACAACAATTGTTATTGATTCTGAAATCAGAAAGTGACTGTGGAATTTACAAACCTAATGACACTTCAGGTTATTTTTGTTCATTAAAAATATTTTGTAAATTTAACTGCTCTGAAATCAGGGGCGGATTTACAGTCTCATTAGAGGAGGCGGCAGGTTGAAAAGCGTAAAAACCATTCCTCCCCTCCCCCCCCCAAACTCGTCAATTGTAGCGGACAAGGAGTTCAATTGCACCCCCTCCCTTTATCCTGTCTTTAAAATACTAATCGCCCCTACACTAACTTAATATCGCTCCCTTGAAGTGTCAAATGTCCCCTTTGGGAGCTATCTCCCCCCACTGTTTTAAATCATAGCAATGTATTATCATACCATTATAGTGTAGTCCATAGAAGAAAAAGGATTAAAAGACACTTAAAAAACATAAAAATTATTAAAGTTCAAAAAAAAGGGGGGAGGGGCGAGCTATAGGTTCAAATAAAAAGTGGGTAACTCTATCCATCCTCGATTACACTAACTGTTTAAACTTAATTTTAAGCAAATTTGTGGAAAGTACTTGATTGAAATTAGTAGCGATTTCTAGTAATTCCTTCAAGTCTATATTATTGGTATTATAAAATGATGATCACAGAAAGGGCAAGTGGTGAACGAGGTATGATGACAACAGCTGTGTGTTGTGTAAGTGCTGGGGTTTTTTTATGTTCCTCTAATCCGAAAATAAAACATTTTAGGAAATAAATCTCTTAATCTATAACTTATTGTTATTTGTAGTGTTTATTGATCACCTGTTATAAATATTTGTAAGTTACGCCTTGGGTTTTTAATTTGAGAATGTGGTCCATCGATGGAAACTTGATAGTCCATCCATAGCAACCGGGAGCCATAAATGGATCACATGCTAACATGTTTATTTTTAATTTTCATTCTTTATTGTGTATATTTATCATGAAAGTGAATATTATTATTAAAAGCATAAAATTCGAGTTGGATTTCCTTTCTAAAAAAAATCGAAAACTGTTATGTTGTTCATTAACGGCAACATTCTCCTATTAAGTTAGTGCTTTCGAAAACTTTTCAAGTGCTACTGTTGGTAGTTACCTGAATTTTATTTGGCGAAGCTAAAATCTTCGCACTATTGTTTATGATAGATAATAATTGTGCTGTGTAAATATCATCACAAGATTCTCAACATCATTTTGTAATATCTAGAGATAGGAATCGAACCAAACAAAAAAGAAAAAATACTTCCAAATGAGACCTATCAAGGCTTAAAATATAATCTTAAACTTCTCTTTTACGAAACACTTTTCTTTAAAAAAAAAAAGGGTGTAAAAAAATTAATAAATTTAAAACTCAAATAGTAATAAACGCAAATGCTTTGTGTGCAGAGGTGCAAAACTGTTATAACTACATCAGCCATTTACTTGTGGGTCAAATGTTTAATTTAAATTGAATGGAGTTTGGCTATCATCATAAAGTTTCCAGTCGTTACTCCCTTAACCTAAATAGATGTGTTTTCTTAATCTTAGTCTGCGTTGTTTATGTCGGGAAAAACACTTGTAAATGGCGATATTATGCAAGAAATCCATCTTCCCGATAAACATTTTCGTATATTGTGCCGATAAAACACGCGGGAGCGCTTTAAGATTGTTGCAGTTAAAAATTCAGGAAAGAGCACTTTAATCTCAACAATTTGTCTTGATTTTTGGGAAAATGCCCTAGTTTTCGTGGCTAAGGCATCAACAATCGAGCATTGGATACGTTTTACTCTTGGAGTATTTGAACAAGAGAGAGCTTTTGTACACAGAAGCAAAAAAACATTAAAAATAAGTCATGATTTTTTAAAATAAATAATTGCTGTAACAAAAAAATGCAATTGCAAATCTTATGTTGCGATTATGCAGAGATAGTTTTTTTGACATAATATGATTCATAATATGAAGAACGAATCATTTTTTTTTTTTTTTACATGAAATGTAATTACATGTAAAATGTTTTTTTCCGATTGACTTTATAAGTTGAAGCAATTAAAAAGACTTTTTACATTTTTTATTGTTAATTTATCTAGGAAATACTATTAGAACCTACCATGGATTCTTGTTCAAACTAAACATGTTTAAACTAAGAGGTTATTTTTTTTTTCATTATTAACGTATATTAATGTATTTACAAAAAATAAAATAAATCGGATTACCTTAAGAAAAAATTACATCTTAATGAGGTTTTTTTCCCAATACTAACTCTTAGAAACTAACTTAATGATTCAATACATCGAGGGCATACTTTGCTTTAATTTGTCTTATCCTGACAAAAAGGCATTTTCATTGCTTAAAGTTTTTTAATTTTAAATACGGTTTTATGACTTACAGCAAATAAAATTTTTAAGATATTTTACGAAAATCTCATAATATTGCATCATAATACATTTGCTGATTGTTCTTTATTACTAACTTCATTAATAACTACCTTTAAAGACCGACAAAAATTGTAAAATCTTAGACGCTGGGAAAATTTTTACTCACCATAGAAATTATTTCTCAGGGTTTGTAGAAAAATTGAGTGTAACATAGATTCTTAAAGATTCGTGTCCTGAAAGAACTAGTCGCCGACGTGTTTTTTAGTCTCCCAGGCAATTTGGCACCCGGGATATTTCGAACCCAGAATACATTTTTTAATAACTAGTTTTGCCAAGGTACAAGAATTTCAAATTTGCAGCGTAAATTTTAAATTAAAGTAGTAAACTTTCTTGAGATAATTTGTATTTTTTTGTAAAACCAAAGTGTTTATTTTAGAACTAGAAATCGCGCGTCAAGGTATGACACGTGACAATTGCTTCTAATTTGAACGAAGCAATTGCCTATTTAGTGATATTTTGATAGGTGAAATTTTAACCCTAACTCCATTGGATTAACCCTAAACTCCAGTAGATAGAATTTATTATTGACCAATTTTTCGTTTCTACGTTCCCCTGAAATGACACAGACTTACCAGTAAAACAGTTAAGTTACCGGATCGAGTTCAGCCTTGTCAAAATCAAGTATTTCTCTGCATGTTAAACATTGCCAGAAAATATTATCAAATTATCATACTATGGTGCGAGTTTTATTGTTGGTGGTGTCAGCGTTACTCAATCAGTGTTTTGGCTATTATATATATATGAGGATAGGTACACTTGGTAAAGATTCTCATTGGTATAAATAAAGATATTTTATGTGATTTCAGACAACTCATCAGATTGTTCCACAAAGAGCAGTAATTCTGTATAAGGGGGAAAAAGTTTTTACTTAGAAATTTTCATCGACAAATGGAATAAAACATTTTTGATAACGATTCTCTAGATAATTTCGTAATCAAAAAACCTTAAAAATAGAATTATTTTGAAAAATATTATCACACATTTAGTTATTATTTACTCTTTATTCCTTCCTTGTACCATTTCCAACAATTTCATTTATCGGTTTAAAATCTTACACTATTTTAAGCTTAACTCTGAGGGACTTAGAAAGCTGAATACATTTACGTGACTTAACTTTAATTAAGTTGCACTTGAATAATCTACTTTTGCCTAAAAAAAGTCTTACTTTAAGTCAATTTAAGTTGAAATTATACATTATTCAAACACGTATTTGGTAAGTACTATGAATTATGTTTGAATGGAAGCTTTGGGTTAAAAGTTTCAATATTGAATCAACTATAGGATATCTATTAAAGATGATTAATGCATCCATAAGTGCTGAAGGCAGTCATTAAATTCATGGGCTTAACCTGTTTTTAGTAATAGGGCGAATATAAATTATTAAAATTCAATAAGGCATAAAAAGCCCGAGTTATCCTTATTGAAATTCACGAAAATTGGAATATGAAATTTCAAATACACATTATGAAATTTCAAATTGTGCGTAAAGCTTGAAAACAATTTATATAATACGATAGCGGTTCACAATCTTTTTTCTATGACCAATCCCCTACCCCCCAGTAAAAAGTTGATGCCCCCTACGATAATACATAATTAGTACTAATCAAAACCTAAATGCGTTTTCAGTTTTTTGTTTCTTTGTCTACGACCTCAACCATGATTTATTATTTTTAGGGCAATAAATTTTTATTGTATGCGAGGCATACATTAGACGGACCCGACGCTCTTTGAAATTTCCATTGAAAGAGCACCAAAATTATGTGTAAAAACAACATCAAAATGGGTCTAGCATTGCTCAACACTGTTGGGGTTCGAATCACTTATCTACTTTCAACTCTTATCAAATAATCCAAAAACGCCCGATTTAAAAACGAGTTTTAAATCATCAATTAAAAAGAATCTGATTAAAAACGCGTTACGCGTTCCGTTTGGAACGAAAAGCATCCCTTTCCTTGTTTTAAACTAACTTGTATTGACTTGCATAGCTATAGGAAAGGTTGCCGTCAATGAACCGGTTCACTGACTGGACTTCGAAGATATTTCCCCACCAAAGTTTTCTCAAGCACGAAATCAGTTTTAGTGTCTTCTTTTGTCTCAAAACAGTCCAATGCAAAATCATCAAGGAGCTTGAATCAGTACATCATATTGTTAAACGTCCAAATAAGATTTATACTGTTCACTTACTAATTATTGACATTTACATTTTGTTTTTACATGCTTCGAATATTACTGAACAACTAAATGGGAACACTGACTTGAAAGAGTACATTTTCAAGTACAATTCCCCATATTTAAAGTTTCTTCATGAATCGTCAAAGCAGTTGCAACTATGAGAACATTCAAAATGACAGTTGCTACCACTGAACCACTAGGTGTTTCTATGAAGGAACCAGCTAACTAAGTGGTTCATTCATGGAATCTTACAAATATTATTAAAGTTTCAGCTCAACTATCTCTAATAATTGATCAATCTTTTTAAATAAAAAAATTTTGCAAAAAATAAAACCGACTTCAAAATTGCTTACAAAGGTAAAATATAATTTTATTCTTTAAACTAGATCCATAATACTTTTAAACATAATTTTTGAAGTTGGTGCAAAAACGATAGATAAAATCCTTCACAGACATAACTCAACTACAACTTAAATTTACCCAGGTCCAGTTTCTTCACTCACGTTACGACATACATAATGCATTGATGACAAATTTGAGTAACGATACAAATGTTTCGTTCCTAACTTTGGATGATTTTCTGAAAAAAATATGAACGAAGCATGGTTACACTGGATTTTAATTTCTGTTTTTGCACCAACTTCAAAAATTATGTTTAAAAGTATTATCGATAGTGTTTAAAGAATAAAATTATTTTTCACTTTTTAGAGCAATTTTGAAGTCAGTTCTTTTTTTTTTCGAAATTTTTTTTGTTAGTCTCTGCGACAATACTATTTTATTTGATTTATTGCTGCCATGTTTGGTCAAAATTACATGGAAATTACTTATTTTGTGGGCTTTTAAACAAAACAAGTCTTTAACCAAGACTTAAATTTCCTCTGTAATGAAGAATAACCCACCAATTAACTAAATTAAACCATTGAAAAGCAAAATAATCCGTCGAATGATTAAAACAAGCACTTAAATAGCGTGAAAAGTTCTATTAAAATAATCTGCCGACTAAATAAAAGAAAAATAAAAGCTGAAGTAAATATGTCGAGTCATTAATAATTAAAAGTTTCACCAAAATGTGAAATTGGAAAAAAAGAGCAAAAACAAGGTTACGATGTAATTATTGTCTTTCTATTTCCACCAAGGCAGAAAGTGAAAAAGTCGCCAAGCCAAGTGGTGCACCTATAGCGGAAAAGTACCACCTCCCACCAATTTTAACAAATGTTATTTTCCATGATAAAATAATTGACTATTTGTTATTAGTTAATATTTGTGTCAGACTGAACAAAACACACCAATGTTAGTATCGGAAGAAAATTCCAGCTCCCCCACCCCACAAAAGGGAGTAGAGCAGCACGTCACATAGACTATCTCCAATAGCCTAATGGCCTAGTAAGTGTATCTCCTCTTTCTCAATACCTTAGCCAATTTTAATCCAAAATATACTTTTAATACGGCACTAACAGATAAAAACTGCCATTATAAAGGGTTAAAGAACTGAATAAATTACTTTTAAATAAAAAAAACAGCTTCAAAAAACACCTAGGAACTAAAAAGCAAAAAATAACCGATTACACTTACATACTATTTCCTACCCAAACCTAGAAATGAAATTTATTTTACAATTCCAGTACAAAAACCAACTAAACTAAACACCCAATTATAAAACAAACACTGATTTAAATTACTATACGATGAATTATTTTAAATACCTAACTAATTATATACGATCTCTTAATTTTTAACAACCCTATAAACTACTACCTAACGTAACTGAGTAGGTTTAGTTTTAAAGACTAATTTCGTGTTTAGATAAATTAGTGTTTAATTCAGAATTCGGTGGGTTGTCAGAGCCCTGATGAGTCTGCAATCTCTCAATTTACCCATTGCCGAGAATTTCAGGGGTATTTCTTTCTTTGTGTGTGTTTTTCCTGTTTAGATTCATAATTTTAGTTTTTTTTTTTTTTTTTTACTTTTGCAAATCTCTCTGGCGGATTTTTTCAGGTTTTTATGCTGGGCCAAAGTAGATCGTAATTTTTAAGAAAAGAGATATGTTTTCATTGTCATTTTTTTTAACCTACACAGAAATGAGAACTACAACTATTTAATACGGCATAGAGTATTAAATAGTGCTCGTAAATAGGTACTGAAAAAACTCTTAGCTGTTGTAGAACTGCTTTTACATGGAGAAGTTTGAGAGGTTATGAAGGCATATGTTAGCACAAGGAATGCAGAACCACTAGTGTTGCTTCTTGAGCAGAGCTATAGAACTGCTAGGTATGCATAACTGAGTGCTTTGTTCTGCTCTTTAGTAGAAATATGTCAAAATATGTTGAAGAAAATGCACCCTGAAGGTTGACAGAGGACGTTGTATCTTATTATCCGTTTAAGCCTAATATTTCTTTTATATGTTTAGATCTTCGGTACGCAGAATTTCTTGCGTCTAATGGCAGAAAAGCTCTCTCTCTCTCTCTCTCTCTCTCTCTCTCTCTCTCTCTCTCTGTCTCTGTCTCTCTCTCTCTCTCTCTTTTTTGAAAATGAATTTCAAATCGTGTTTTATCAACTAGGTGAGGCAAGATTAGATTGCTAACTTTGAGCGACTTCCTTTTTAAACTGCTCCACTCATTAAAATAATCAATTAACCAACATTTTGAAGCACAAAAATTGCAAATTACTGCTGACACGTGTTTCGGTGTTGCAAGGAACAGCTTTTTCAATGCAAAGAAGTGTGAGCTTCTGGATAAAAAGTCATCCGAGAAAAGCAACACAATGGAACAGGAGACAGTATAAATGCCAAAAAATAGAAATTTAACAAAACAAAAAAGACAAAATCACACCTGGAGCCGAAATTTATTGTATAATTCCTTTAGGAATAAAACAGTTAAGTAATTGATTTCCAGGAAAACGGAGATCTAAGTAGAGCCAATTTCGACAGAAATATAACTTTATCAATTTTTACAGAACGTGGTAAGTTACATTTCAAAGAAATAAATAATTCAGAATAATTTTCCTGCGCCTACATTCTTGCATAGGCGGATTTACGGGGGTGCCAGGGGGTGCGCCGCACCCCCAAAATTTTTGGTTGGGTTTTGGAAAAATTAGTTTAGTGTATTTCACTCAGAAACGCAGTTGGGGGGAAAAAATCATAGCTGCTAAACTAGTAAATTTACTTGAATCCAGTGTATCACCACACGTCACTAGTGTAAGAAAAACATAACTGTGCTCATATTAAGAATTAAAGTAATTTTATCCATCTAGAAAAAAAAAACCCCAATAAATAATTTCATGCAAATAAAGAAACTTCTCAAACAATTTTTTGTTCAGTGCTGTGTTATTGTAGAGAATAATTGCATGTTCTGTAATTGGGTAATTATTCGTATATCAACACCAATTCTTCTATTTTGAAATAACAATGGCTAATAAAGCCCCCCCCCCCAAAAAAAAAAAAAAAAAAAAAAAAAAACATGGCTATTGCAAGAAACTTTATCAATAAAATCTACACCGAAATCAACCGAAAACCAACATTTTTAAGGTACATTTTCAAACATTTTTAAAGGAGGACACCCGGACATTTTGCTGCAGTGGTGCATCCAGGGGGGCACAAGACTGGTGACCCTCCCCACAAAATGATGAGTAGATGTTTTTTAAAAAATATTCTTTATTATTGAAGAGAAGAAATGATCTCATTTTGGGAAAACACAGTTATTTTACGAAAAGAAAAAGAATGTTGGGGAAAAATATTAATTTTTTTCAAAAATAAATACTGACATTTAAATTTTTCAACAGCTTCAGATTATTAGCGACAAATTGTGTGCCTCCTCCCCCCTCCTCGCACAATCCTTTCTTTCATATCTCCCCCCTCCCTTTTTTCTTCTTTTTTTTTTTTTTTCTATTTCGTTTTCATTTTTTCTATTAGTCCTCAAAATTTTTCTTGTCCAAAGCCTTTTCTCCAGCCAAATTATTGCAGAGTACTTCAAATTTCGTTTCTTGGGCTTCACTTTCACAAAATTTCCAAGGAAGATCTTCTAATCGCCTAAATACATCGAAAATCGTTTAAAATTGCGTTTTTGGAGCTTCAGTTTTGGAAAACTGCAGTGCCCCTAACGTTATACTAAATATGGTCTTACACTCATGTGTTTAAGACTAATTTTGGGAAAATATTCGAACAAGGGTCTCCGAACCCCTTTCTCTAATATCATCAAAGAGTGTGTATAGTTTTGTTTTGAAAACTACTATTTCGAAATATTTAAGTGGGAGAATCCTTTTTTTAATACCATGGAGCATTGCAGAACTTCATTTTTAGGACTTCAATTTCGAAAAATTTCCAGGGGAGAGCTCGAGAACACCCCGTCCGGTAACAGCATCGAAAATTGACTTCCGTAGTATTTTTGGAGCTTCAATTATGAAAATTTAAAGAGGTAGCGTGGGGGAGGGGATGTGAGTACGTATTTCTATCTGCTTTTCAAAAAATCGATGGGCGACAGTCTATGAGTCTTATTCCTAATCCAAACTATAAATATGGATTATAATCACATTTATAAGACTAAAATTTCTAAAAATAGTTTTTTAACCACACGTATCTTTCTTGCTCCTTAAATATCACCAAAAACTGTAAAACTGCGTTTTCAAAACTACTATTTCAAATTTTTTCTGGGGTGTGAATCCCCTTCCAAACCAGCAGCTGGATTCACCCATTGCTTTTAATACCGACTTTCGTTTAAGACTTTTTCTGCAGTTTGAAATGTTAAGAATTGCTCATCCCCTAATCTTACTAAATATGGTTTACATCGCGTTTTTTAGACTTAAAGGGGGTCCCGCCCTAAAATTATTTTCTGATTTCGCCACTGCCTTGTTATTATGGGAATACCCCCCCCCCCCCAGATCCCTGTTATTGTTGCACCCCCCAAATATTTCGGCCTAAATCCGCCTATGCATTCTTGAAGAAATTTTAAATGTTTCGAAAAGCGAAACTTCAATACGAAGATTGTAAAACCTATTAATTTGAGACGTTACAAAAACCAATAACCGAAGCACATAAGAATAAACAATTATCAAAGATACAAAAGAAATTAAATCAATAACAAGGCAAAATAAGTAAAATGAAGCAAAACTACAGATACACTAAAATACACCGCCAGCTCAGTCAATTCCAGCCGAGGACTGCAGTTTCGTGCTTATTAGCACTCATCAGCCCGGCATAGGAGTGACAGAGCCGGAGGTGGAAAACCTCTTAAGGAAGCCAAGAGTGTCAAGCAAACTGGTAGCTAATGCAGAATTAGCATTGAACAGACGAGTGACCGAAGCAATGGTTCGGTTCAACTCGAATATTGAAGGCAAGGCAGGTATATTCAGCCAGTTACCGCTCTATAGCCAGGACTATAGGGCGGTAACTTACTGAATACTGATGCACTCATATTTCAATACTATTTTTTTTTATTTCTGAAGTGTTTAAAACATCCTTAATAGAAAAAAACATTAATTGTTGAAATCTACCGAAGCATGGAGCCTTAAATTTTTTGGAAAATGAATTTGAAATTCGTGTTTTATCAACTAATAATATTTTTGTGCAAATTCAGCACATTTAATTTTCAATAAACTGTTTTACACGTTAAAAAGATTTATTAGTACAAATTTGCAGCCTAAGCCAATTAAGATCGAAATTTAGGTAAGGCAAGAACGTTTATTCTTGCTAACTTTGAGCGACTTCTATTTCAAACTGCTCCACTCATATTTTAATAGTAACTTTTTTTTTTTTAATTTTGAAGTATTGTATATGAAAACAAATTTAAGAAATAATAACAAAATGTCTTTAAAATTAATTATTAATTTGGTCAAAGTCATCCTGCTATTTAGGGTGACTTTGAGCCACACCAGAAATTTGGTACAACATAAATTATTATAATAATAATTTAACACAATAAAAAATTTAATTAACTTTTAATTAGTTTTGTAACAGCACGTCTGTTAAGTGGGAAAATTCAGCTCTTAAAACATTAAAATGTTTAACAGTTGATTTAAGCCGTGTGGCTCCAGTCAAAGCACTAAAGCACTCTTGAGAGGTGCATGAAAATGATGTTTCACTCAGTTTCGTTCTTTATACTTGTTGTGTGCTAAAAAAGGTTTCACCCCGAAGATTGTAGATCATGTTTTGTGTGACTTGGAGGACTACTTTTATTCTACATTTTGTACTTATGAAAAAAGGCCATTGAAGGGAGTCAAATACAGTACGAAATTAGTCGCAAAATTTTAGTTTTCTTCCGAAATACTATAAATTAAATTGAAATTTTGATTTATTTTAACTTAAAAAAAATAATATTTAAGGTGTGACATGTCACCTCATCGAGTTATCAGTTTTAAATAATATGTAATCAGGCGGGGCATATATCCTTTCTGTCGAGCTAAATTCTAAACCTCAGAGCCAGACTGACGTATGTCCTAAAATTGCGATTTTCCGTTTATTGGTGCATTGTATGTAGAAGCCAATTCCTCATCGTGGCAAGTGAACGTAATTATTAAACAAAATTTATTCTTCTAAATTTTTTACCAGGGTTAAAACAGTGCAAACTCCATCCTTTGTATGAGTCAGGAAAAAGTTTTTCCTCTCTCCTGTAAAGTTACCATAATGTGACTTACGTCCTTCTGGCTCTGAGGTACAGAATTGTCCCACCACCTACGGTTCAAACAGCAATCCAATCTGGCAGCAAATAGCTATGTCATCCTTCCTTGTTATGTTCTCCTATTGATTAAACAGATAAATTAACAGATAATAGAACGATTATTATTCATATTAAACTTCTTAAAAGCACTAAATTAGATGACCTGCTAAAAAATGTCACAATTTTCTTTTGTTTTTCTTCAAAATCGTAATTATTAGTAGAAATTGGTAACAAATGCTTGACTGATTTAGGAAAAGAAAGGGCCGGTACCTTATAATAGTATTGATCTAAATAAATGTTTTCAATGAATGTAGATACAGCAAAATAGCAGAAGTTACCTATAATTGTTGAGATCGTCTTATTTATTAAATTTTTGCATTTTTAGACGAATCTGCTTCTAACCGTTCAATGAAATAAAAGCATATAGATTCTAAAATCATTATTAATATTTAAAATAATATTTTCCTAACAATGCTTTCTTCCTGACTTCATTGATTTTTTTACTGGAAAATCTTAAATAGTAGTTTAAAGTAAACCAATTTACTAAAACTTTAAGCACACCTTAGGGAAATTTTAGCAAATACTTCAAAAGATTTTTTTTTTCTTGAAAAGATGTATGCAAGTATTATACTCAGGTATCATAACACATAAATCTCTTTAACTTACTGAATCGAGGCTTTTAAAATTCTTAGTAAGCATAAAGTTCCATTACTTAGTAAGCATAAGTAATGGAACTTTTGCATAATTCATATTTTTCTAAAGCTCTCTAAAGTTCTAGGAAAGCATTTGATTCTTGATGTCATTCAAAAATGTAAGAATCAACATGAAAATTCCACCAAACGCGAATATAGAAAAGTATTACAGTCTTGCTTATTTTTTTCATTTTGCTTTTCATATAGCTAATTTTGCATTTCTACATTCAAAGTAGTTTTTACCCATGAAGCAATATATACTATTACTCTGTAGCAACCAGGGTTTTCTTTGAATGTTTTTTCCTTTTTCAACACTTTTTTTTAAATGTATAATGCCCATTAATTGGATTCCTATTTTACATAATATATATATTTCTAGCATATATGCCATATGTGTACAATTTTTATTGGGTAGGGAAATAAACAAGATAATAATGAGCGTTTTACTATATAGAAAAGTAAGAAACAACTTAAAGACTACTCAACGAATGTATTTTAAACGATGATTACAAAGAAAGTATACAAAAACGCATAGGTCCTTTTTATTATATTCCTCACTTTCAGAGTTAGAACAGAGTATAATATTCCCCCTGCATGGAAATTAGAGGAGGATGGCCCAAGCGGGTAGGTTTTTGAAGAACGCTCGAAAATTGTAGTTTTCGGATTTTTATCGCAGCAATTGCGGTTTTATTTCTTAGCAAAGAGGCTAAAGTTATGAAAAACAGCGATTTTTAGCAAAAAATCGTCGTTTTTCCTCTTTAAAACCAAAACTTTTCATCCTAGAAACTTCATTCTGGTCTCATTTTATAGGAAATTTTATTATCGTGATGAGATGTTTTATCCATTTTTTAAAATAAAAGTTACAGAATGATTCTTGGCATTATTCAGGTCAGGTCATGGAAGATATCCTCAATAAGGAATTTTCATGCAAAGACCTAAAAGCATTACATTATTCAATTACATTTATTTGATCTTTGTTAATTTTAATTTATCCATTAAAAAGGCTTCATTTGGAGGTTTAAAAATTAAATGCAACAAACTGCTGATTTAAAATAAAGGAACTAAGCTGTTTAGAAGAGAAAGCAAAGAGTTTAAACTACAAAAAAAAAATTAATTTGAATTCTGAAATTTTGAATCCAAATTATGTTTTTCGCAATCACGAACTGAGACAGGACCCTACTCATTGGAGTTATTGTTTCTAGAAACGGCTCCTGTCCCCCCCCCCCCCCAAGCCTGCCTCCTGGGCGGTTAGGTGTGCATAGTTGTGTGTGTGCGTAGACCTGTGTGTATGCACGTAGGCGTGTGTGAGTGTATGTGTGTGAAGTCGTGTGTGTGTGTATGTGTGTGAACGTGCGTGTGTGTAGGACATGGACGCCTCCGACCAGGAGATCGCATAGCTCAAAACCGGAGCAGCCGCCCCGCGCCGCGCCGCCAGCAGAGGACGGTGGGCGGTGGTGCTGCAGCGGCTTCTGGTCCAAGTTGAAAAAGGCACGGACACCAAAAACGGTCAAATGAGAACAATAAGCAATCGTGATTTCTCAAAAAAAATCCAAAAAAACCCAATGCGTTTTATTACTTACATTGTTAAATGACATACACTGAAAAGACATACATCATTATGTTATTACTTTTCATTGACAAATTAAAGTGGTAATGGCTTCGATATGGTAGATTTTAATGAATGTAGAAAAATGTGCGTGCATTCAGACATAACTTGTAATAGAAACAAGCTAGTTAGAAATTAATTTTACACCTTTTTCAGCTGTTACATTGACCACCTTAAACTGTTTGCTATCTTTTTAGTTTTAACATAATATTAGTTTCTACACTATTCATCTGATTGAGCTGTGATTTTGTATCCCTATCATCACAATCATCTTCATTATCTCCTACTTCAGATTTTAATTTTGCAGCCTCCCACGTTTTGATCTTTCTTTCTTTCTTTTCTTTTTTTTCTTTTTAAGTATCATCAAAAAAGTGAAATGCAAACTTCTCTGAGTTCAGGACCATAGATGGCTAATTATTTTATGTAGTTCTGTGCCTACATAATCTTCATAAATATTCTAGCATTGAACCAAGGATTTTACTAAATGTAGATCTTGGTTGGGGGCCAAAGCTGAACCGCAGACATAAACCATACTTTTCCGTAAATATCGATGATAAACAACCAAATATCTTCAATACCTTTTATCTCTAAATCGATTAAGGAAGCTGACCCATGAAAAGATATATTTTTAAAGAGTATATGAAGCAGTGAGAAGCAAAGGGATGCAATTGAAAGAATTAAAATTCTGGAGAAAATCACTACAAATAATAGGGGAACCTCTACTCTGCTTAGGGGCAAGACATGGTACTAGTAGCTCTGGTAGGGGCTGTTATATAGAATGATTTAGAAAAAAAGTTCAAATGAAAACCTAGGATCTGAACACGTTTTATAAAGAACTTTAAAAAGTCCACTTACACCCCTTTGCTTCTCATTACCTCATATGGCCTTTGTCACCCATCTGGTGCGATGAATTGCGCCAGGTACTCAAAAAGTAACGTTGTTTGGGGAAAGACTCCCTAAACAAGTTGGGCAAAGTGGAATGAATTGCTTATTGTCATTCCTAGGCTGCTACTGATTTTATTTCTCAAAAAGAAAGCTTGAAATTTCACCAGGATTACTTATTTTGTTTTTAATCTTCTATACTTGCTTTGAACTGCTTCTTATCTATACCATTCATCCTGAAATTCTTGAAAAATATCTGGTTGAGGACTAGTGACGTACCTATTTTGCAAATCAAATCTTCTTTTAAACCAACTTCTAAAATATGGTAGAGATTTGCTAAATACAAAAACTTTTTCTGTAACAACTGTACTCACAAAACGTAGTTTTGCACTGCAGAAGCCCTAACAAGTCCCCGTCTAAGAACAAAGACCACTTTCCTGGGAACCGTAAATTTTCCTTTCTCTAGGGGGTCGAAAGTCCTTTACAAGACTGGGATTTTTAAGCTATTGCTTTACTCTGACCACCAAGGAATAAAGCAACGTTCCGTATTTATGGCCTCTACAGCTAATTTCAAAATTTTTACACGCAGTTGTTTGTTTTAGCTTTGAGTTTTAGAGACATAACTATTGTACAGTGAAATCCTGTTACAACGAATTTCGAATTACCAGAACTTTTAGTTGTAACGAGGTTTTAGTAGTAATGAAATTCAAGCAACATAATGGAAACCAAATCAGGACTGAAAATTTCTTTCGTTAAATCGGATATTTCGTTGTATCGGTATTCGTTGTAATGGGGTTTCACTCTATAGATTTCTGATAATATTGCTGTTTTTGCTCTGATTACTTAGCATTGTAAGGGGATTACAACCATTAACAAAAATAACTAATACAATTAATTTTTTAATGATTCATTCTTTTTAAGTGATTTTGAGGATATTAGCTACGACCTGACTTGGAAAATCCTGAATAATGTTCAATCAATTTTTACAAGAATTTAAATGAAATTGGACTTAAAGAAAATAAAATTACCTATAAAATGAAACCAGAACGACGTTTCTAGAATGAATAGTTTTGGTTTTACAGATGAAAAACTACGATTTTTTGCTGAAAATTGCTATTTTTTGTAACTTTAGCCTCTTTGCGGCACGTGTTAATATCATCGAAATAACTTGAAACTTTGCAAATCACATTTTAGGGGGGGGGCCGTAAAAGATTAATTTAAAAAAGTTTTTCCCCCATGTACCTTGTGACCACCCTATTGTTCACTGTGAACAGTTATTAGCGGCACACACACACACGTGAATTGTTTATTAAATAAAATATTATTTACGGCAAATTTGGCGAAACCCGAAACTTTGCTGTGGTAACCCTAGCAGCGCAACAATGAAAAATCCGATCCAAAATGGCTAAACTTAAGCTAATGTCTATCTATATAGCGGCTCTAGGTTTACCCCCACTATAGAGCAACGTCAGTGAAGAAACTTGATGCTTGAGAGAAGCCTTCCTTCGAAATTCACATTTCATCTATTAATATTACTGTTGTGTGGCAACAAACTTTAGTAACAATGAGTTTTTATATTTAATCATTTAATGGGGAAATTGCATGAAATTTGTTGTTTTTTACCCGTAACGTTTTTTCTAAAGAACAAATATGGTCAAACAAAGTAATGGGACCTAAATTGAACCATCCCTTATCCATTAAAAAAAAGAATCATCAAAATCGGTTCACTAGGTGAAACGCTGTGAGTGGACAAACAAAAAAAACATACATACGGTATGAACTGATAACCGCCTCCGTTTTGAAGTCGGTTAAAAAAGCAAATATTTCAAAGTAAATAAAACTATAGCTTAAACTGGTTAAGTGCATATTTTTGTATACATAAATGTATTTCCTATGGCCCTGTATTTTGTAACATGCATTATATAGGGATATTTGGGTTGTTGGTAATAGTATAAAAGTCAGAAGATTATGTCATTTCGGCACCATAGATACAGAAATGCTCCCTTGGATCATTTTTATATACGTTAATAGAAAATAAGTTTTGTTAAAATATATAAAGAATTAATATACGTTTTTCAACTAACTTTAGCAATGAAAGGTAATTAAATTCAACTTGCTTTCCATTCTGATATTCACATTTTGCGCAAAAAAGAAAATACCTTATTATCCAGGAAATTTTTCAATCTTTACATGGAATCTTTTCGTTTAAATTACCCTCAGGATGTTCAAATTTAATACTTCAAATATTACAAGAAGCTTTATTAACGATAAATCATTCATTAAAATTTTTTAAGTAAAATAAAAAAGGCTTAAATATTTTTCGTTCAATACTACAACTTTCCGAACATGATTAATTTAGTTTTCTCATGGGTTATTTCAGATAATGTTATGCATAAAGAACAAATTTTAACGTTGGAAAAAAATTGAAAATAACTTTTCCTTAATTATGCAATATTTTTATCATACTCGTTTTCTTAGGACAAAATTTCGATTACCTGTTATTTTAAGTCTTTATTTTTATATCTTTACTCTGACAATTTTGCCGCATAAACTTCATCATTTACTTAGTAGTTCAGTAAATTGTAAGTAAATGGGTTATAATTGAAATTTACATAAAAGGTATTATACGAGCTACTGATAAATAAAACGGTATTTAGTACACATAAAATTGTTGTACTTTCTTGTAAAAAAATAATCAAACTGATTTGTTTGGAAAATGTTGTTTTACAATACAAATTAACTAAATTTTATGATAAGCTTTATTATGTTTTCGAAATAGACCGTGCAAAGCCGGGCAACGCAATTAGTAGATACATAAATCAAGTAATTTGCCGCCCTTAAAATTAAAGTGAGTTTCTTGTTAAATTCCAAACTGGGTTTTGCATATCCAAGCACCGGTACACACTTTAAACTATCTTTTTTAACATTAAAGTAGCGCATCTTGTCACACTGAAATATGTATTAAAATTTTCCAAATACTTTTAAATCACATAATTTGTCGCCCCTCAAGTTAAACTGAATTTCTAGTTGAATTCCGAACCATGTTTTGCATATTCAAACAATGGTACAAACTCAAAATTATTATTATTTTTTTAACATTAAAGCTGTGTATCTTACGGCACTGAAACAGATATTAAAACAGATAAAAAAAGTTTCAATTCCGAAATTTGCCGCCCCTAAAATCTGCCGCTTTAGGCGGCCGCCTAGGTCGCCTACCCCAAGAGCCGGGCCTGGCTCGTACCTAATCTATAAAACCAAAAATAATAACATGACAGGTGCTAATTTCTTCTCCATTTCCATTCCAATCCATTTGTAGAAAGAAGAAACTCAACGAGTAGGGTCCTATCACACAATTCCTGATTGTGAAAAACAAAGTTTGAATTCAAGACGTCAAAATTCAAACGAGTTGCAGCGGCTGAATGGGGTCGTTTCCAAAATTTTAAAAGCATTTTTTCTGAAAGAGCATGCTTAAAAACATAGGATCTGACCATTTTTTAAATAATTTGTTTCAGTTTAATATTCTTAAAAAAATACTTAAATCGGTGATCTTTTCATTGTTTACATTTCTTGCCGATGACATCACAAATGCTGAAATGCCATTCTGTGTTGCCATTCACAGTGCAAAATATTTAATTCGCATCTTTACTCACGTGTATTTGCAACGATATGGTTGTTAGCAAGCGTAGAGCGCAATTTTAATTCGCTGCTTGATTATCATAAAGTGGAAACGTAATAGAAAGATGCGGCCAAGTGCATCATTTGTGACGTCATAAAGACCACGCCTTGTTTGAAAAATCGAAAATTTTAGAAAATTAATTAAAAAAAAAACTGTTGGGAAAATGAAAGTATTTAAATATTTTCTGGGTCCATGTTTTTTTTTTTTTTTTGCTCATTCTATCCATTTCAGTGACTAAAAGTAGTACTTTTGACTGAAGGAAACCACCCCATTTTAAATAATAAATTTAAGAAAAAAAAATCTACAGCGTAGGGGAGAAGTGAGAACAGTGAGACAGGGAGAGCAGTGAGACAACTGCAATTTATTTTTTGTTTGGATATTTCCAGCTTGGTAAAACTTTCGAAAAGTCAGGTTGACATACTATGAACTATTATATTAAAGATGTGACTTTTAAGTATCATGTAAAACATTAGCTTTTTAACTAACGTTCATTTTAGCAGTAGAATGATGTTGTTCATTTTACTTTTATGAAAATGGCAGCTATTGAGTTATAAATTGCAATTTGTTCTTATGCATTTCTCTTTTCTCGTTTGAGAGTGAACGCGTAGTTTTTTCTAGATCCACTTTTATATTACCTGTTACAGCGACAAATATTGTAACATTTGAAGGAATTTAATTTCTGCATTTTTCAATAATAAAATACGTAATTGAATTTTCGTGTCTCATTGTACTAGTCTGTAACTAAGAAAATTGGATTTTTTTAAATTTAATTGGAACTTATATGAGGAATTTGAATTATTGTTCAAGCACATAAGAGTTGATAAAAAAGTATCTTTTGATGCAAAATTTGGCGGCAAACATAAATGCCAAAAAAAAAATTATAATTTTTTTACTGTTGTAACTAAACTTCTCCTCGTTATAATGCAATGAAGATAGTACATTACTGGGATCAGGAAACTTGATTCCACCGATGGATTATCGAAACCGTATTCCAGAAAGGTGAAATAACTAACTAACTATACCTTACTGAAGTCGTGCAAAAGCTAAAACGTGAAATATAATGTAATGTTTCCTCATCTGCTTCCATATTCACTCACACATATCCGACTTAAGGTTTCTTGTCATGACAGATGCATAGGCATCCAAATGAGATTAAGGAAGAGCTGCTTTCCCCTGGATTTTTCAACATTTTCTTTTAACAGAGAATTTTAGCAAGAATCTAAAGTAGAAAAACGTATTCATTTACTTAGTAGCTTAAAAACTTCTGTTCATTTTCGAGCCAATGACTAAATAAAGGTATAATTATTTCATAGAATTTCGAGTTGAATTTAGAAAATTAACAAAGCCCGCCAAAGCAAACTGGAAAAGTTCGAAGCAAAAATAGCATGAAAGTTTTGTTCTTAATCACCAAAATTTACTGACCTTTGATAATTTAAATGACGGAATTAAATTGCCAACAGGATGAGAAAATATTAATTAAACAAATAACCACGTTTTCATTGAGAAAATCATTTAAAACGAAAATAAAATTCTGAAGGCGAGCGAAATTTCCTTTGTTAAGGAAATAAATTAAAACTAAAGTTCTTCGCACAGGAAAACAATTCAAAACAGGTTTGTTTTTTTAATTGCGAAAAACAATTTTCATGTTTAAGCTCTACGTAATTGCAATTGCCTCGAGTTTATGCAATTAGGCATTTTCTTGTTTAAGTTACAAAAGGATGTATGCTATATTTTTAGTTCTAAGTAGCATACATTTATCACTTTCTTTAAACTTTTTTTTTTTCATTTAGATTCTGGGGAATATTTAGAAAATAAACTTACTCAGTAGTAAAAACCTAGATTCAATTTCAACAATCGAGAAAACTATCCAATTTCTTGAACTGAAAAGTACTGCATGCACTAACCTTATTCTATGAATGTGGGGCAAAGTGAAATGGCAAAATATTTTCTCAGTTTTTAGCACCGCCTGTTTGATAATAGAATACTTATGCAGTAACACATGTAGTCCATTCCATACCGGAAAAAAATATTTCTGAAGATCAAATGCACATGAAAAAACATACTACACCCCTGTTTGTGAAAATTGCGGCATCACAAAGGACTTACGCGAGTGAGCTGAAAATTGCAGGAAATGTAAAGTAGGGCATGATATGCAAATGATTAGAATTGCAGACCGGTAGCGCGTGCGTAAGCTGAGCAGCGCCCTCTGAACGGCGGATCGGACCGAATATAAATAGACGGATGTAGTATGATTATTGGCGGTTATATGCTAGAGTAAACGTTAACTGAATCTTTACTATGCCTCTTCGGCGAAAGGAAGCGAAATTTGAGAAAATTTCGGAGTTTGAACGGGGCAGAATCGTCGGCCTTCGTGAAGCTGGATTGTCTTATCGTGCAGTAGCCGCTCATGTGCAGCGTAACAGCAGCACAATCATGCGTGTTAGGAAACAGTGGACGGACGAGGGTCGGACAGTTCGGAAATCCGGGAGTGAACCCCGTAATGTGACGTCAGCTCACGATGACAGACACCTCTGGTGCGTATGGCGCTGATGGATCGCACAACTTCTTCTAGACAATTGGCGGCACAGTGGTCAACAGCTACAGGTGTTTCATTGTGTGCTTCATCAATTCGGAGACGTCTGTTGCAGCGTGGGCTGCGCGCCCACGCTGCAACAGATGGCCGAATTCGTGTCAGGCGCTATGCCGGTGAACGGCTCAGTCCGAAGTGCATTATCGAACGCCACAGTGTACGAACACCCGAAGTTATGGTCGGGGTGCCATAGCATATCACGGACGATCACAATTGCTACGAATTGTGGGCAATTTGAACAGTACCGATACATAAACGAAGTTTTACAGCCCTAAGCTATTCCTTTCTTGCAAGGATTCCAGGGGCTGTATTCCAGCAGGGTAATGCCCTTCCACATGTCGCCAGGAAAGTCAAATCCTACTTTGATTCGCAGCAGGTACAGCTTCTTTCTTGGCCTGCATATTCCCCGGATATGTCACCGATTGAACATGTGTGGGATTTCGTTGGACGGCGTCTCGCTCGTGATCCTCGTCCAACTGCTTCGACAGACGAACTTTGGTTGCGCATACAAACCATATGGAATACTCTTCCGCATGCAGATATTCAAACTTTGTTTCACTCCATACCGAGTCGTGTAGCAGCTCTTACTGCTGCGCGTGGTGACCGCACAAAAAACTAATTTTTATCTCTTTTTATTGTTTGTTTGGTTTGAAAATGTAATCATTTATTTGTACCATTACCACTCAACTGTGTATTAAATTTCTTTCAACTATGATGCTTCCTTCATGGTGTTGCAATTTTCACAAACAGGAGTGTATTTTTGAAAATTGATACTAATATTGTAATATTTTGTTGTAAGTAAAACATTAATTTTTTATTCATAACATGATTAAGTCCTTGTTATTAACATTTTAAACATCATTTGAGACCTACTAATATTCGGTACAGTACTTATTTATTTAATGTTCAGATTATTTGTATTTTAAATGCTTTGTACAATTAGTCAAGTGCGGGGCAAAGTGAAATAGTTCGTTTCGTTTACTCATTCAATCATTCATAAAATCAATTACGTATTCATTCCTTAATTAACTCATCTGCATTCCTTCATTTAATAATTCACTTACTTACTCATTCATTCACTTAATAATTCACTTAATATTTCACTTATTTACTCATTCATTCACTTACTTTCTTATTCATTCTCTCTTTTATTCACTCGTTTATTCTTTCTCATAAGTTGTTAATTCTAATGTTAATTCTTTTACAGTTTCACTATCTATTCATTTTTTCATTTGCCCATTCATTTGATCAAAAATGTTTTTAGCAATCAAATAGAAAGTAAATCTTTAGAAAAATATTTCGTTTTTCAATTTGCCACATGAAAAAAAAAATGAAAATTTCTTTCTTTTTTTTATTATCGAATCTAATCTATGTGAGTGCTTTAATAATTCAAGGCATGGTTATGAGAATCAAAAACTTTTTTCTTTGTGCAGATGGTAACGATCCAGTAGAACAGTTATTTATGTATCTGAAAACTCTTATCTTTGAGGCTGTGTGTCATGAATTTTTTCGTGACAAAATCTATGAACCTTGTTTCCTTCGAAGAAATTTCGTCTCAAATTATTTTTTCGAAAGTATTGATGAAGTTTATTTCTCAAACGTGAATAGCTAGATTCCCAGTATTTTTCTTTTTGCAAAATCCCAACAAAACGAAGTTTGCTTAACAATAAATTTCTTTTTAATCTTATATAATTAAAAACTGAGCGTATTCAAAGGAATACCAACTTGAATCTCTTCAGCCGATTGTCGAGAAACTTAAAAAGGGTTTCTATGTAGACAATTTGACTACCAGCGTTGAGGACCAAGAAGAGTTGATGGAGTTCAAGACTCAGACGATGAAGATAATGAATGCTGCTTCGTTTGAATTAAGATGTTGGGCTCACAGTGGAGATTAAAACCAGGAATGTCAAAATGTTCTTGGTCTCGAGTGGGATACAAAGACTGACGAGCTGTACTGTGTTGGTCCTGATATAAGTTCCGTTGAAGTTGTATCCAAGAGAAAATTACTTTCCGTTGTTAACGGCATATACGATCCTGTGGGTTTCACATCTCCTGCGACACTGTTACCAAAATTGTTACTCCAAGAGGCTTGGCGCAATAAGTTGGACTGGGACGAACAGTTGCCTTCCGAAATGCAGTTACGCTATCAACGATGGGCAAAGCATTTGGATCTTATCCAGAAATGTAGGATCCCTCGTAGGATATTGCATGGAACTTTCGAAAGGGCCAGTTTACATATATTTACAGATGCATCGGCTCATGGGTATGCCTGCTGTGCCTTTCTACGATGTGGAGAAGAGGAAGAAGTGAGAGTCTCATTAGTTTCAGCAAAGGCTAGAGTAGCTCCTCTTCAGAGACCAACAGTTCCACGATTGGAGCTTTTAGGAGCCGCTATTGGAGCTAGAATTGCTTCAACATTATTAGAAACATTTAATTTGCCTTTAAAGACGTATTTTTGGACAGATTCCATGATAGTTCTGGGATGGATTACTAAAACAGAACCCTGGAATACGTTTGTAGGTAACAGGGTGAAAGAAATACGAGAACTTACAAACACAGAAGATTGAAGATTTGTCCCTGGAGATGTCAATCCAGCAGACTTACCTTCCCGCTCATGTGATTGGTCTGAACTTTTACGGAGTCAATGGTGGGAGGGTCCAAAGTGGCTTTATGAACGTCCAGAATTTTGGCCTTACACTGAGATCATTCTTCCTGACGAAGCGATGTTAGAACGACGGAAGTCAGTAGCTGTTAATCTAAATATTGAAGCAAAGGAGCATTTTGGAAATAGATTTTTATACTTTTCCAGTTGTCCAAGGATCATCCGCTCGACAGCCTGGGTATTGAGATTTTGCCAGAATATCAAAGTGAATTCTTCCAAGTTGACCAAGGAGCTGTCATACGAAGAAATTCGAAGGGGTGAGGAAACTCTGATACGAATAATACAATCAGAATGGCCAACTGACATTAGGGAGAAGTACTCTCAGACAATTCAGTTTTACGAAGAAAATGAAATATTGAAAGTTCAATCAAGGCTAATCCTAGGGCAAGATCCAGAAGATTTTGTACGACCCATAGTTTTGCTAGATCATCCAATTGTCAGAAGACTCATAGAATATACTCATAAGTCACTTCACCATGCAGGCGTACAAACTACCTTGTCTCATCTACGTGACCGATTTTGGATTCCTCGGGGACGGAAAGTTGTTAGAGAAGTTTTACAGAAGTGTGTGACATGTAAGAGATATACATCAAAACCTGTAGTACCAGTTGTTCCTGCTCCTCTTCCTATTGATAGGATCAATCGTGTAGCTGCATTCAAGTGACTGGGGCTGATCTGGCAGGTCATGTTTATTTGAAAGGAAGGCAAAAGGCTTGGATAGTGCTTTTTACGTGCGCGGTATATCGTGCTATTCACTTAGAGTTGGTGACATCCATGTCTACTGAAGCATTTATGCAAGCCATGAGACGATTTTTTGCTAGAAGAGGACGTAGTTCTATTATGTACACTGATAACGGAACTAATTTTTTGGGAACAACTAGAGCTCTCAGCTCCCTCAACTGGCAAGAAATAACATCTGAATGTGCTATCCAACAGATTAAATGGCGCTTCAATCCCCCTACAGCACCATGGTATGGAGGTTGGTGGGAAAGAATGATCCGCACCGTTAAAGAACTTTTGAGAAAGGTATTAAGCCGTGCTTCTGTCACTTACGAGGAAATGGTGACTTTACTATGTGAATGTGAAAGCATAGTTAATGGACGTCCTCTCACATATGTTTATGATGATCCGAATGAGTTGAGGGTTATCAAACCTTCTGACTTTATACAAGACATAAAAGGAAATGAAACTGTGGATTTGGACATCGTAGATACCAGACATCTACGTAATCGCATTCGATACCTGCAGAATCTACGTTATCAGCTACGTCAACGATTCCAAAAGGAGTATTTAGCAGAACTTATACGGAATCCTCATTTATCTACCAAACGACAGAACCTGTCACCAGGTGATATTGTTCTCATTGGCTCAGAAAACACAAAACGTTTAAATTGGCCTTTAGGACGTGTCATCAAACTATATCAAGGTAAGGATAACATCGAACGAGTAGTTAGATTACGTGTGGCTAATGGAGAAATCATCCGTCCAGTTCAAAGAGTCTATCCTTTGGAAATTAGTTCTTCTGATATCTCCAAAGATATACCCGAAAATGTGGAAGGTGCTTCTGATATTACTGATGATGATATTGGAGTACATGTTGCTTCAAATGAAAAATGCTGTCAATCTGAAGCATTCCCTCAAGAAAAATTACAGGCTGTGAAACAAACGCGGTTTGGTCGACGAGTTGTTCCTGTGAAACGCCTGGACTTATAGACTGGACTAAAGACTTTAATTTTATTTTATCTCATTATTATAGTTATATCTAAGTAGTTTAATATTAGATATTGTTATATTCATTAGTAGTTATTAGTCAAATGTTTTCATAAGTATTGAAATTTCATGTCTATTGTATTATACTATATTTTCTGGTTTTCATTTTGTATTGGTTTAGCCGATATGTGCACAATACAAAAGGTGGGAGGATGTTGTCACTCCAAACAAATTTTGTATTTCCTGTTTTCGTTGTATCATATTCAAACTTGATATCTGGCAACCCATTTTTGGTTTTGAAAAATGGTAACAAAATTATCAGCGTTCTTGTAGAATTACGTTACGCATACTTTAAGAAAAGAGTTGTGTTATATATTCATTTTTAAGATGTACGGATCATAAGATCAAAATGAGTCATCTTCATCACTGTAAATATTTTCATCAAACTTTCTTTCCTGTGCTGTGAAATAAATTGTGTTTAAAAACAAAAGCCGAGTCTGTAGTTACAACAGTACCTATGTATGCAACTATGTATGTCCAAGTCGAATGTCCAAGTTACTTCTCCCGAACGACAGTGAACTGACCATCGAACCAGGTATCGATGGCTTCGTAATCTTTATGTTTGGCTATTTAACATAATCCTCCGATAATAATTAGTGGAGATATCAATTAAAAACTATTAATTATGACACTTATATTTCGATATAAAATCCCTATTTTTTGAAGGCTTTCCACCATTCAAATTATTACTCAATGCTTCATCTCAACTTTCAGTAACAATCTTATACATATAAAATCTGAGTATCTATCTATCTATCTATCTATCTATGTCCAAGCTTCTTCTCCCGAACGACAGTGAACTGACCATCGAACCAGGTATCGATGGATTCGTCATCCTCCCGTCTTCATGTTTGGCTATTTAACATAATCCTCCGATAATAATTAGCGGGGATATCAATTAAAAATTATTAATTATGACTCTTAGATTTCAAAATAAAATCCATATTTTTCGAAGGCTTTCCTCCATTCAAATTATTATTCAGTGCTTCAACTCAACTTTCCAGATGAACGCTTTTATTAAAATTTACAGCGTGAAGAAAATCATTGAGATGAAAGATCTGTTGCCATTTCTTTTTCTCGAATATGAACAGGTAAAATTCTTGTTTTTGTTTTGAGGCTTTTCCTGTAATCAGGGTGTTTAAGTTGTTTACTTTTCGATTATTTTGCCGTAATCTGCAGCAAAATTTTGCTGTTTTTTTTTTTTTTTTTGTTCAAGCCTGATTGTTAAATACGCGTCACATGACATAACTTTCATTTTCGAGGAGGACCGTGCACGTCGTAAAGTAAATGAGTGATTTACAAGTTATTTGAGTTCTTTGAGGGTTTGTACCTGGAAAACGGATTGATGTAATTCTTGTACGACCATGTGGATAGAATCCATCCAAATATTTATCTGAGTGGTATGTTGCATTAATAAACACCCGGGCAACGCCGGGTAGTAGACTATTTTATGTAAAAAGCGGATTGTTATTGTGCATAAATATTTCCGATATAGTCTATCAGATGTAATTCAGTTTAACGTGAGTAAAGATTATAGTTGATAATGCATATATTTTCCCCTTTTGTGCTGACTGAAAATGTACTCATAACTTGTATCATTGATAACGATTATTAACGTTGATGAGGTGTTTTGGCAAAAATATGTTTTACTGGTGTTTTGCAAACCTTGCTTTACGCGCATTTATTTATTCCTTAACGCGTTAGAAACTAGTGTCAGTGTACTACAAAAGCATCAACTGGACTGCTCTTACATTTTTTAGGTAGCCCGTGCAACGCCGGGCACGCAGCTAGTCTTATACATATAAAATCTGAGTATCTATCTATCTATCTATGTCCAAGCTTCTTCTCCCGAACGACAGTGAACTGACCATCGAACCAGGTATCGATGGATTCGTCATCTTCCCGTCTTCATGTTTGGCTATTTAACATAATCCTCCGATAATAATTAGCGGAGATATCAATTAAAAATTATTAATTATGACTCTTAGATTTCAAAATAAAATCCATATTTTTCGAAGGCTTTCCTCCATTCAAATTATTATTCAGTGCTTCAACTCAACTTTCCGGATGAACGCTTTTATTAAAATTTACAGCGTGAAGAAAATCATTGAAAAGAAACATCTGTTGCAATTTTTTTTCTCGAATATAAAGATATAAAATTAGGCTTTTGTTTTAAGGCTTTTCCTGTAATCAGGGTGTTTAAGTTGTTTACTTTTCGATTATTTTGCCGTAATCTGCAGCAAAATTTTGCTGTTTTTTTTTTTTTTTTTTTGTTCAAGCCTGATTGTTAAATACGCGTCACATGACATAACTTTCATTTTCGAGGAGGACCGTGCACGTCGTAAAGTAAATGAGTGATTTACAAGTTATTTGAGTTCTTTGAGGGTTTGCACCTGGAAAACGGATTGATGTAATTCTTGTACGACCATGTGGATAGAATCCATCCAAATATTTATCTGAGTGGTATGTTGCATTAATAAACACCCGGGCAACGCCGGGTAGTAGACTATTTTATGTAAAAAGCGGATTGTTATTGTGCATAAATATTTCCGATATAGTCTATCAGATGTAATTCAGTTTAACGTGAGTAAAGATTATAGTTGATAATGCATATATTTTCCCCTTTTGTGCTGACTGAAAATGTACTCATAACTTGTATCATTGATAACGATTATTAACGTTGATGAGGTGTTTTGGCAAAAATATGTTTTACTGGTGTTTTGCAAACCTTGCTTTACGCGCATTTATTTATTCCTTAACGCGTTAGAAACTAGTGTCAGTGTACTACAAAAGCATCAACTGGACTGCTCTTACATTTTTTAGGTAGCCCGTGCAACGCCGGGCACGCAGCTAGTACTTATATTAAAATTTGTAGCGTGAAGAAAATCATTAAATGAAAAGATCTGTTTCCATTTTTTTCCTCAAATATGAAAAAATAAAATTCTGGCTTTTGTTTTGAGGCTTTTCCTGCAATCGGGGGATTTAAAACATTTCCTTTCTGGATATTTTTCTGCAATCTGCCTCAAAATTTTACTGTTTTTTTTTTTCGTGCAAGCCTGATTGTTGAACGCGTGTCACTTGACTTAACTTTTATTTTCGAGGTAAACCGTGCACAGCCGGGCAACGCAGTTGGTTTAAAAAGAAAACACCTTCAACTTTCAACAGTATACAATTCTAAAAGAGAACAGCGCAATTCATAATGATGTTCAAAAATGAAATGATGAGCCGTTTATGATATTTAAAAGGCATCGAATTATGATTTGCAGCCATTTAGGTCACAGTATATGCGCTCTTAGCGCCTCTACTTTCCCCTAAAGATTAGTTCATGCTTCTATGATTTTTATCCATGTTATAAGTTCTCTAAAATGCAAAGTCGGCAGTGGCCGGTAGTACAATTTCATAAAAAGCCATTTCACTATTTTTAAATAGATGTAACACAGTACGCAATAATGTGCAATACAGTACGCAACGCAATAATAATGATGAAATATAGCACTATTAAACTACTGTACAGAAATACCAATTGTTTCTAAAAAAAAAAAAAGAAGATGATGACTATTGGTGCTCTACAGCTGATTATATCGTTATCAGTGTCATCCTGCATACCGTGGATCTTAACTTTTTCTGTAACTGTTTCTGTAACTGTAAGAAACTTTTTCTGAAGATGAAGCAGCACGCTTAGGTACAACTGGGTTAAATTAACTTTCACATTTAAAACGAAAAAAAAAATATTGGAAATAACGGAATGTTTATTTATTTGTCACAAACAAAGCGATGTTTAGATTAGTACGCTCGGTGTAGGAACTTCTACTTTCGGTGATGCTAAAGGGTGGAAGTTCGCGAAACCAATGATAAGTAGCCAATTACAACGCCAATACTTAAACACCGCGATTCCCTTCCGAAATTTTTCGTGTTGTAGGCAAGGAATTCGCGTTAGCTCTTAAATTCGTTACCCGTGAAAAACTTGCATTACCCTTTCACGTAAGTCGAGTCGCGTTGTAGTTCGAGCCCGCTGTATATGTAAATTTGAAATTGTACACATTTTTTTTAATAACTCCGTGTACGTTGAATTTTGAAGATATGTTTTTAGTTTCGTTTAATTTACTTACGTATGCAGTGTTTCTTGAAAGTCTTCTTGCGAAGACAACGCTGTGTGTTAAAAAACTTACGTATAGCTTCTTATTTCTCTCAGAAAATGAAAATTATGATATTTTTTTTCTTCTGTGATAGTTTTACGACTGTGTAATATTATCTATTTGAAAGTAAGAATAATGTTACCACGCTACCTCATTTCGGGTAGTGATCCACAGGTTGGGAACCCCTTTGAAAAAGCCAAAACAGTGAGCCTCCGAATATCAAATATTTACTGTCGAGATGCCATTTCTCGTCCTTCTGTGCGTAGAAACAAAGATATGTATCGAAAATGAAAATTATTCTTAGTAATTATAAAATGCGTCTATGTTATTTTCACTGAAGTTGTATGAAATGCTACCACTAACATTTTTGATATCATACAAAAACTCTTATAAATATTTCCTGCGAAATAATTCATCAAAATGTTTAATTTGTTACGAATGGTTTTCTCAAAGTTTGCTTGTGTAATCTCATGTACGGTAGTTTTTTTTTTTTACTTTTGAAGGAAATAAAGAACGACTAACAAAGGTATAACGTATAAAGAAACGAGGAATACTTTTTAGCTAAAGGATTTCTTTTGGCAAATGACACTCATTCAAGATATATTTCTACGGAATTCCAATATCAGAACAAATAACTTTGTTTCTGCTTCTCAACTTATTGGCGTTTTCAAAGAACCCTAATGGCAATTTTTTGTCTTCAATACTCTAGTATTTTAAAGAAATCAGGCTTTAACTATATCAACAGAAAACGAAATTTATTGAAGCTAAAGATTTTTTTCGTGAAAGGTTGAAGGTTGGACGTGCAATTACTTGCTAAGGTTTGAAGGCTACAGATATATATGAGATAAAATTCTGTATTTAACGAATGTGAACATTTTTAAAAAAACAATTTTTAAAATTAACATTTCTTTTATTTCTTTTTTGTTTGCTTTTTATTTATTTATTTCGTATTCCTTCGCTATTTAAGTTGTCATGATACTAAATCTGCGTATGTATACATATTTATATACTAGAAAGTTGCCCGTCAAGGTATAACGGGTGAAAAATGCTTCTACTCCTCTTCATCTGAACGAAACCGCCTGTTTGGTGATATTTTGATTGTTGAAATTGTAACCTTATCTATAACTCCAGTGGATAACCCTAAACTCCAGTATTGTTGACCATTTTTTCGTTTCTTCATTCCCCAGAAATGACAGTCTTACCAGTAAAACAGTTAAGTTGCCGGATCGAGTTCAGCCTTGTCACAATAAAGCCTTTCCCTGCATGTTAAACATTACCAAAACATATTATCAAATTATAATAAACATATTATCCAATTATAATGCAGTGGAGCAAGTTTCATTGCTGAAACACGCGGGTTACTCGATCATCGGTTATTATTTATATGAAGATGTGTGTGTATGTGAGTCCGAAATAGTTATTTTTATAGCATTTTTCATACAATTATTGGAACGTGCATGAGGCTGAAAAATTTTCTTTATTACCTTAATTTATCTTTATCGTCCTAATTTTTCTTTAATATCTTAATTATTATCTTAAAATTATTATTACTGAGGAATCAAGATTGCTTATTGATCTCATTTTACCTAAAGCTTAACGTTCATTCCACATTACTATCGATTCCATTATCTTTGTGATTGTTCGAGAAAGCCTTTCACGCGATTTAATTGTTTGAGGCTAAATATTCGGAAAAATCTATAGAGTAATAATACATTTGTCTATGGTAAAATTAGATGAAATTGAAGCTGGAATTATGTTATACATCGGTGCAAAAATTTGCAGGTCTGTGAGATAACGTAGTCGCTTCGCGAGATAGGTGATAGATCATTGAATGGGGTCGTTTCCGAAATTTTGAAAGCCTTTTTTTTTTTCCTGAATGTGCATGCTTGAAAACATAAGATCTGACCAATTTTCAAATAATTTGACAAAGTTTAATGTTTAAAAAAAATTATTTTAATCGTTGAGCAGGTTCAATTTTATTTTTTACGCTTCTGCACGTGACATCACAAGTGATGAAATGTCATTCACTGATGCCATTAGCGCAAGCGCAATATTCGCCTCTTTACTCACATGTACTGGCAACAATATGGTTGATAGCAAGCGTAGAGTGCAACACATATTTAATTCACTTCTTAATTATTATGACATGGAAAAGCGGTGGACAGCAAGCATAAGCATTTAGCTCGCCAGCGGATTACGCGCCAAAGTATTTCACGTGTGACGTCATGAAGACCATTTCTTGTTTAAAAAATCGGTCTGTTAAAAAAATTAATTGAAAATTCTTTGTTGGGAAAATAAAAATATTTTCTAGGTCCTTTTTTTTAAGTTGCATAAAAAAACGGCATTAAAGTTTAAAGTAATTCGTCAAGTAAATAGAAAGAGCCATAAAGTAGATTTAATTTTCAATTAAAACTTAAAATGATCTACTAAATAAATTAAACCACATCAAAAGAGCCATTCAGAGAACATTATCATAACTGCAAATTTTAACTCAAACTTACTGTTATTACGACTTAAGTTATAAGGATAATTAACAAGTTTTAAATTAAAGATGGAAAACTAAAACATAAAAGAAAGGAAATGTGGGCAAAGTAAAATGGTTAAATATTTACTCTGCTTTTAGCTCTACTAATCTGATACAGGGTGCGGTGCGACAAAAAAAAAACCCGGACAAGCAGTTTTCCGTGTAACTTTATTAAATTAACAAAGAAATTAACAAAACACAAACAATAATAATATGAGTCGACCTTCAGCTATCAATAAATTTTATTGGTTTTAAATTGGTAAAACTGATTCAGTGGTGCAACTGCTTATTGAAAATTTCAGCCAGAGGCCGCAAGTCTTTTACCTTTGATCAATCCTATTCCCTCTTAGAGCAATTGGTTTAGAGAGCAGGGGTCTCCAACCTTTTTTTGCTCAAGGACCACATTGTACATTTTTGGAGGCAAGGCGGGCCAACAATCAAACAATATTTCAATTCAGATGATTTAGCTAGCATTAACTCCCCCCCCCCCAAACCGCTTTTTTTTAATTATTATTTTAATAAGCTCTCAGTGGCATATGAGTGTAGTGGTGGAGCAAGCCGAATTACAACACGATGGTGCTTTTAGCTGTGCCCCTTCGTCCAGTGCCAGTTTTCGAGGCAGGCAATAACTTGATGCTATCATCCTTACCCATCTTGCTTCAATTTTCTACTCAAGTTTATTTTATAAATAAGAAATGAGTGAATTTATAAAATGTATTTGCTTTAAAGAAAAGATAGATACAAAAGGTTAGAAGTCATAAAACATTTTATGCTGTCTTTGAATAAGGCGAAGAACAAAGATGAGGGGGTCGAGCCATGTCCCCCAGAAATTTTTACAAATTGAAGTTTTAAAAACGCAGTTTAAGTCAATTTTCGGTCTCGTTAGAGATGGTCGGAGGAAAAGTTTCAACGTCACCCCAGAAGAAATTTTCAAAATTCTCATAAAATCTCGCATTTTCAGGCAATTGCAGTCACATTAGAGAAAAGAGAGGTTGCAATTATCTCCCCCAAATTATTTTTTAAAAATGAAGAAAATTTTATGTTACCTTTGGCAAAGTCAAAGGTTTTTCCTCCTTACAAATTAGTTTCGAAAACGCAATTTTTGATTATCTTTGGTGATTTGTGACGTTCAAGAAATGAGGAAGGTTCAGATCCTCTCTTCAAAAACTTTTTGAGAATGGAATCATAAAAACATATTCCAGGATATCTTTGATGATGTTAAAATAATGGTCAGAATTCAGGACCTCTTCCAGAAACTTTTTGAAATTGAAAATAAAAAAAAAAATGCAATTTTAAGCTATATATGTTGAAGCGTTTGGAAAGGGTCCCATATAATATCTCCCTTGAAATTGTTTGAAATTAAAATGACCAAAACACCATTTAAGAATATTTTTTATCAAATAAAGGAAAAGCGACTACGTTCCAGAAAAATATTTTTTAATCACCAGAAATGGAAGTCTCAAAAATGCAATTTTAAATTATCTTTGGTGACTTTAGAGAGGAAAGTGATAGTTAAGACTCTCTTCTGCCGCCCTCTGGCTACCATCATACTTAGTAGTGATTTTCGAGGTTTTCTTGGCATAGTTTTCTTTTAAAATGCTGAAGAGGAAATAGGTTATCAAATTGTGTTTTCAGTTTGTAGGTAGGCAGGATTTGGCCCACGTGTCGTAGGTCGGAGAGCTCTGATTTAGAGAGTCCAAACTTTTGTCTAGTTTAGGGTAGACCTTTGACTCTAAAATAGGCCATACAGTGTAATAAATGGGATTGAGGTCTATCGAGTAGAGCGTCCACTCTACATATGATATCATGTCAAAAACAATGTGCTCTACACCATTTTTGTCTTTTTGGCCTATAAACTGGTGTGGAATTTAATTAAAATGTCCAGTCAAAATTGCTGAAGTGCTCTTAGGCCCACAGAAGTGCAACAGCTTCTAAAATGTCCTTCTGATACACTTTTTGATTCATTTTACGAACCTCATCCACAAAAACCAGAGTTTTTTGTTGCTTGTGCTGATTCCATCACAGACCAATCCTTACTTCGGATATTGGCGATGTTAAACATTTTCTAAGGTGTTTAGAGTGTCTACAGACATGGTTAAACGACAAATCAGTGAAATGTGAAAGGTATCTCTTCCAGTGCGGACTTGCGGCCCGCCTCAAACGTTTCTGCCATCTTTGGGGTGACGCAAATTTGTTTTCTTCAGAAAAAGGCTGAACTTTTTGGACCTAGAAAAGCATCTATCCGAGCTCTGTTTTTTCCCTCAGTTGTACTTATCAGTCGCAAATTCCCGTCTCCCGAACTCCGAACGACTTCTCTCTTGAAACCCTAGGATTTCATTGAATTGACTTTTGGATGACCTGACGATTAACGGAAATGTTCACTGTTCATTTTTGTACACTTCCTGGACGTCGACTATCATTTCCAAGCTATTTGAAACGGCATATTGCATCAAATATTGTTTGTCAAGGCACAACAAAAAAAAAAAAAAAAAAATGAACTGTCGTTCTCCTTGGTGAAACAACTTTAAAACAGCAAGTCTTTTGCTTAAAATTGTATTTAAAAAAAAAAAAAAACAATGCATAAACTAGGAGATGTATTTTAAATTATTTTCTAATGATGTGAGAGACAAAAATAGATAAAGATATAAAGTATTAAAAATAAATTAGTTTGCTTCCATTCAATGACGCAAACTTTGTCGGAGTTTTTTTGCCGCACCCTGTAATAGTTTAACTATATGGTAACACATGCACAGTAAAAAAAAATCGAAACGTCATTGGTAATTTCTATGGAATGTTTCGGAATTTCACAGGTTTTCACCCATTTCCTGTGAAAATTAAGTATTTTTGTCAAAAAGCTTCCTGAATTACTCCAAGCTTCAAGAATGCAGATTTCTCATTGTAGGGAAAAATATTATTTTTAGCTACCAGTTTAAAGATTAATTGAGCGTATTTATTAAATCAATCTGCTTAAGAATGATTACAGCCCATCCAGATCGACTAGGCTAACAAAGGGAGCATATAATAAATGGATTCCGTAGCTTTATTAAAATTGCAAGCAAAACAGACGCTTGCAGAGCCGTGTCCCAGGGGAAGGTTTTAGGGGTTAAACCCCTCCCATTGGTGAAAAAATAATAAACCAAATGAAGAAAAGTTCAAATTTGGCGTAAAATTAACTTGAATGTTGAAGTTTTTGCACGGCATTTTTTTTTTACCATCCCCTTTTAAGTTTCCTAGAAATTTAGAAATGCCTTCTCTTTATCGACTAAAATCATATTTTGGAAAAAGAGACATATCTTTTTTCAGAGAGTAAACTATTGAATCACATTAAAATTGCCAATAATGGGAAAATGACATTAAATTGGAGTAAAAGGAAGACATGTGATGCACATATCAGCTCGTTTGTAAAGGGAAGTAAAAAGAACTATTTATTGGATTTTTTCGAATTGTAGCCTATGTCACTCAGTAAGAAAGCACTTTTCATATAGTGAAGGAATTTTTCAAATAGGTGCAGTGGTTCCAGAGATTACCTCGAACATATAAACACACAAAAATCCGCCCTCTCTCTTTATAATATTAGTATATATTAAAGCAAAAAAAGACAAAGTTTTCTAACAAATCTAAATAGTACCGTTTCTCGAAGATACTTTATCATTTATAGTTCAGCTGCAGCGGTGTCAGTGTAACGCTCCAGAATCTCCATATTGTTTGTTAAATTAGTAGTTCTATACTTTATTGTATGTTCTATGCAGGAGTTGTATGTTTAATCAAAACAAACACCGAATATTTGTCGCATTTACAATTCCGTTCTTGCAGCAATCATAATTTACAATTATTATTTCAGTGCGTACATATTTTTTGAAGCCCAGTGGCTCAGTGGTAGACTTCCACGCAACAGGTCCGGGTTCTATCCCTATGTGTTGGCTTAACGGTTCATCCCTTTGGAGGGCCGATAAAATGAGTACCAAGCGCGCTTGGGAACTAAACCCCGGGGGTTACGCGTTAGGATGACCACCTAACCGGAACATCTGGCTAGCACCCCAGAGCCCTTGGTCAGGAAGACTGAGATGAGCACAGTAGGCCTTAGTCCCCATGGGCTAGCGTGCCACTGGGTTTGGTTTGGTATATATTTTTTAACTCTACAAATTTTATCCCGGTTAAATGGGGGCCGATAAACGACGTTCCACCGAAAAAAAAATACAATAACAGATATGGTAATATTACTTAAAGCGAAATCTTCTAGGAATTTGACTCCCCGTTTTGTCCCTCATTGTAACCATCAAACAGAAATGAATAATTTTTTGGCACACTGTTGTGTTTTCCTGAAAATGCAGAAATGAATGAAAAATTATTGAAACCAAAACCCCTCCCTTTATGAAATCCTGGACACGGGCCTGGATGCTTGGTACTTGCAATTCTGTCTTAGCGTTGGCCTCAGTTGTAATAATGCTTGTGGAGCTTTCGTGGTAAATCAGGAAGTCGCCAAGCTACTACTTAAAACCAACTTTTCTGCGAAGGTTCCAGAAACATGACTGGCTTTAGCAGAGATATATCTGTATTATATTTAGAAAGATTTAACGATTATTTCAGGAAAGTTATTGACTTTTAGCGAAAAACATTCCTGTGTTTTGCAAGATATATTACTGACAAAACTTGGGCACATCAGCTGCCCATTATTTTCTAGAAACGTTTCTGAATCGTTTTTCACAGTGAGTAGTCTATTCCAGTCAGGAAAAAACTACCTCTGGAGATCAAAGCACATGACAATACAAGCAATTTTCAAAAGTTGATACTCACGTTGTAATAATTTATTATTTTGTTGTTAGTCAAAAATTATTTTCGTTGTTATCAAATGATAAAACTCCTGTTATTAACATTTTAACTATTAATTAGACCTTCTAATATTTGATGCAGTATTTATTTAGATAATAATAAACTTACTTCTGTTTTAAATATTTTGTATATTTAGTCAAGTGTATGCGCAGCAAAGTGAAATGGTTCATTTTGTTTACTTATTCAATCATTTATTAAATCATTTTGGTATTCATTTATTAGTTTATTCATTTACATTTCTTCACTTAATAATTCAGGTATTTAATCATTCATTTACTTATTTTCTTATTCGTTCACTATTTTATTCACTCATTTATTTTTCATGTATTAATTAATTTATGTATTTATTTACTCTAGTTCAGTGTTCCATTATCTTTTCATTTAATCATTCAACCTTTTATTTACTCACTAGCTGCGTTGCCCGAATTTGCCCAGTCTAATAAAGCCCCTATATATACGAGTCGACACATCAGCTTTAGATTAGCCATTATGGATCATAGCGCGTGTTTGAGTGGTTGTCTTTCTGGCGAGTTATCGCGTTTGGTGATTGTTCACTGTGAGAAATTATTAGCGGAACGTGAATTGTTCATTAAATAAAATATTATTTTCGGCAAATTTCTAAAACCTTGCTGTGGTAACCCTAGCAGCGCAACAATGAAAAATCCGATCCAAAATGGCTAAACTTAAGCTGGTGCGCCGGTCTATCTGTATAGCGTATCTAGGCCGAAGTAAGGCCCCTATAAGCACCTAAAAACTGAGAAAACTGCACATTCTGAATAATATTCTCAAATTTTGGTTTCAAGAAATAGGTAAAAAATGAAATACAAAATTATTGTTGAGTATTTGTTTTTTTGTTAACTTTTGTCTACGGAAAATAAAAGGAAATTCTCAGTTTCATAAATAAAAATATTCTAAAATACGGCACTAGAACTTTTAACCTTTTCTCAATCTCACTGATTCTATTGTTCTGTAAATTATCAGAAATATTTCACTGCTTTCATAATTGTCTAATCCATTGGTATTCAGTTAAGAGAGTGGCGTCCAACCTTTTTTTATTCGAGGGCCGCACCTCATAGTAAGATTACTCTTGCTCGCAGGACCACATGGGTGACCAACCCCCTAAAGAACAAGAGCGCATCCCCTCCCTAAATATCGCAACGCATCCCCCCCCCCCATAAGCAAGCGCTTCCCAAGTTCAAAATACAGTCATACCCCCCCCCCCCCCCTCCTGCTAAAAATTTCAATGGCGCATATTTTTTTCTGCGCCATCTCCCCCTTTGTAGGTGGGCACCCCTGCCACATATAATGTTTAAAGATACTTATCGGCGGGCTGCAAGGCTAATAAATAGATTTTCTCATCTGCATTATGACTTCAGGCTTAGAAACCTAAAAATGTACAGTCTTGAGCAAAGAAGAGACCGAGGGGACATGATTTAGTTCTTTAAATTTATTAAAATGAAAGATGTTACGGGGCTGAAGTTTACCCTATTAGCAAAATTTCTTGCATCAATCTTGACAGATCTTGATATTATACTGACGGCGTCAATATTGACGTGTTTCATACTGCATAAAGCTTGCATACAGATTAAAAAGCAATATTACAAAAACAACACGTATGCAACATTGCATTCATTTTAAAATATCAATATTGATATTACCTTACAATAACAATATTGCATACATGTTGACGCCGTCAAGATGTATTGATTTCATGCTGTCGCCGTCAAGGTAATTAGTACACAATAGAACAGGTGGACCTTCGTTGATACTTGCGCATGCGCACAGTTCTTTCTACCCAGCGTCCCTCGCATTGCTGGCTCATCTTCCTGCTTCGACCTACGATTCAGTCGGTTCAGAGGAGCTGCACGTGGCATTGGCGTTGCGTTCTTTAGGCTTCGTTAAGTTGGTTGCTTAGTTATTAGTGTGGAATAGTATTCTTTTAGGAATAACTTATGAATGAATAATAACTGCATTCGTTTATTAATATAATACTAAACAAGTCATATCGCAGACGATGTGCGATCAATATTAGAAATGGCCGAAAATAACTTTTTTCGTACCTAGACTTTGAAACAAAAGAAACTAAGCCCAGAATTTCGTATTATCACTTCAATCTCATGAGTAAGATTAATTTTATTCAATGGTTATTTGTGTTATTCTTTAAGATAAATTCATGTGTTTTGTCCATGGGATATTTTCAATGCTGACATCCATTTGGAAATGTACTTTATTGTATTTATTTACATATTTATTATTTTGCTTTCTTTACTCTTAAATGTGTTATAAAAACTTCCGCACTTATTCCTAACTAGGCATTTTATGTCTTTATAATACAATTAGAAGCATGAATTTAAAAAAATAAGTCAAGTATTACGCAAAACGAAGAAAGTTTCAATTTTTAAATTAAATTGCGAGTACTATTAATCCTTTATATGAATTTCCGATCAGATGTCAGCTTTAAGGAAATATTCTTAGGCTAGAAAACTATCTTGAAGAACAACAGAAATAATTAAAGAATGAAATTTAATTCTCGAGTTTAAAGTGAAAATAATACAAATAAATAAATAGATAAAACACCTTCCCTACTAGCAAAATTTCTTGCATCAACCTTGACAGATCTTGATATTATACTGGCGACGTCAATATTGACGTGCTTCATACTGCATAAAGCTTGCATAAAGATTAAAAAGCAATATTACAATAACAACACGTATGCAACATTGCATTCAGTTTAAAATATCAATATTGATATTACCTTACAGTAACAACATTGCATAATGTTGACGCCGTCAAGATGATATTGATTTCATGCTGTCGCCGTCAAGGTAATTAGTACACAATAGAACAAGTGGACCTTCGTTGATACTTGCGCATGCGCACAGTTCTTTCTACCCAGCGTCCCTCGCATTGCTGGCACATCTTCCTGCTTCTACCTTCGATTCTGTCGGTTCAGAGGAGTTGCACGTGGCGTTGCATGCTTAGGCTTCGCTAAGTTGGTTGCTTAGTTATTAGTGTGGAATAGTATTGTTTTAGGAACAGCTTATGAATGACTGACAACTGCATTCGTTTATTAATATTTTACTAAACAAGTCATATCGCAGACGATGTGCGATCAATATTAGAAATGGCCAAAAATAACTTTTTTCGTCCCTAGATTTTGAAACAAAGGAAACTAAGCCCAGATTTTCGTATTATCACTTCAATCTCACGAGTAAGATTAATTTTATTCAATGGTTATTTATGTTATTCTTTAAGATAAATTCATGTGTTTTGTCCATGGGATATTTTCAATGCTGACATCCATTTGGAAATGTACTTTATTGTATTTATTTACATATTTATTATTTTGCTTTCTTTACTCTTAAATGTGTTATAAAAACTTCCGCACTTATTCCTAACTAGGCATTTTATGTCTTTATAATACAATTAGAAGCATGAATTTAAAAAAATAAGTCAAGTATTACGCAAAACGAAGAAAGTTTCATTTTTTAAATTAAATTGCGAGTACTATTAATCCTTTATATGAATTTCCGATCAGATGTCAGCTTTAAGGAAATATTCTTAGGCTAGAAAACTATCTTGAAGAACAACAGAAATAATTAAAGAATGAAATTTAATTCTCGAGTTTAAAGTGAAAATAATACAAATAAATAAATAGATAAAACACCTTCCCTACTAGCAAAATTTCTTGCATCAACCTTGACAGATCTTGATATTATACTGGCGACGTCAATATTGACGTGCTTCATACTGCATAAAGCTTGCATAAAGATTAAAAAGCAATATTACAATAACAACACGTATGCAACATTGCATTCAGTTTAAAATATCAATATTGATATTACCTTACAATAACAACATTGCATAATGTTGACGCCGTCAAGATGATATTGATTTCATGCTGTCGCCGTCAAGGTAATTAGTACACAATAGAACAAGTGGACCTTCGTTGATACTTGCGCATGCGCACAGTTCTTTCTACCCAGCGTCCCTCGCATTGCTGGCACATCTTCCTGCTTCTACCTTCGATTCTGTCGGTTCAGAGGAGTTGCACGTGGCGTTGCATTCTTAGGCTTCGCTAAGTTGGTTGCTTAGTTATTAGTGTGGAATAGTATTGTTTTAGGAACAGCTTATGAATGACTGACAACTGCATTTGTTTATTAATATTTTACTAAACAAGTCATATCGCAGACGATGTGCGATCAATATTAGAAATGGCCAAAAATAACTTTTTTCGTCCCTAGACTTTGAAACAAAGGAAACTAAGCCCAGATTTTCGTATTATCACTTCAATCTCACGAGTAAGATTAATTTTATTCAATGGTTATTTATGTTATTCTTTAAGATAAATTCATATATTTTGTGCAAAGGATATTTTCAATGCTGACATCCATTTGAAAATGTACTTTGTTGTATTTATTTATTATTTTGCTATCTTTACTCTTAAATGTGCTATAAAAACTTCCGCAATTATTCCTAACTAGGCATTTTATGTCTTTATAATACAATTAGAAGCATGAATTTAAAAAAATAAGTCAAGTATTACGCAAAACGAAGAAACTTTCATTTTTTAAATTAAATTGCGAGTACTATTAATCCTTTATATGAATTTCCGATCAGATGTCAGCTTTAAGGAAATATTCTTAGGCTAGAAAACTATCTTGAAGAACAACAGAAATAATTAATGAATGAAATTTAATTCTCGAGTTTAAAGTGAAAATAATACAAATAAATAATAGATAAAGCACCTTCCCTACTAGCAAAATTTCTTGCATCAACCTTGACAGATCTTGATATTATACTGACGAAGTCAATATTGACGTGTTTTATACTGCATAAAGCTTGCATAAAGATTAAAAAGGAATATTACAATAACAACACGTATGCAACATCGTCCCTCGCATTGCTGGCACATCTTCCTGCTTCTACCTTCGATTTTGTCGGTTCAGAGGAGTTGCACGTGGCGTGCATTCTTAGGCTTCGCTAAGTTGGTTGCTTAGTTATTAGTGTGGAATAGTATTGTTTTAGGAACAGCTTATGAATGACTGACAACTGCATTTGTTTATTAATATTTTACTAAACAAGTCATATCGCAGACGATGTGCGATCAATATTAGAAATGGCCAAAAATAACTTTTTTCGTCCCTAGACTTTGAAACAAAGGAAACTAAGCCCAGATTTTCGTATTATCACTTCAATCTCACGAGTAAGATTAACTTTATTCAATGGTTATTTATGTTATTCTTTAAGATAAATTCGTATATTTTGTGCAAAGGATATTTTCAATGCTGACATCCATTTGAAAATGTACTTTGTTGTATTTATTTATTATTTTGCTATATTTACTCTTAAATGTGCTATAAAAACTTCCGCAATTATTCCTAACTAGGCATTTTATGTCTTTATAATACAATTAGAAGCATGAATTTAAAAAAATAAGTCAAGTATTACGCAAAACGAAGAAACTTTCATTTTTTAAATTAAATTGCGAGTACTATTAATCCTTTATATGAATTTCCGATCAGATGTCAGCTTTAAGGAAATATTCTTAGGCTAGAAAACTATCTTGAAGAACAACAGAAATAATTAAAGAATGAAATTTAATTCTCGAGTTTAAAGTGAAAATAATACAAATAAATAATAGATAAAACACCTTCCCTACTAGCAAAATTTCTTGCATCAACCTTGACAGATCTTGATATTATACTGACGAAGTCAATATTGACGTGTTTCATACTGCATAAAGCTTGCATAAAGATTAAAAAGCAATATTACAATAACAACACGTATGCAACATTGTCCCTCGCATTGCTGGCACATCTTCCTGCTTCTACCTTCGATTCTGTCGGTTCAGAGGAGTTGCACGTGGCGTTGCATTCTTAGGCTTCGCTAAGTTGGTTGCTTAGTTATTAGGTGAAATAGTATCCCTAATAACAAAATTTCTTGCATCAATCTTGACAGATCTTGATATTATACTGACGGCGTCAATATTGACGTGTTTCATACTGCATAAAGCTTGCATAAAGATTAAAAAGCAATATTACAATAACAACACGTATGCAACATTGCATTCATCTTAAAATATCAATATTGATATTACCTTACAATAACAACATTGCATACATATTGACGCCGTCAAGATGTATTGATTTCATGCTGTCGCCGTCAAGGTAATTAGTACACAATAGAACAGGTGGACCTTCGTTGATACTTGCGCATGCGCACAGTTCTTTCTACCCAGCGTCCCTCGAATTGCTGGCACATCTTCCTCCTTCGACAGGTTCAGAGGAGCTGCACGTGGCGTTGTCGTTGCGTTCTTTAGGCTTCGTTAAGTTGGTTGCTTAGTTATTAGTGTGGAATAGTATTGTTTTAGGAATAACTTATGAATGACTGATAACTGCATTTGTTTATTAATATAGTACTAAACAAGTCATATCGCAGACGATGTGCGATCAATGTTAGAAATGGCCGAAAATAACTTTTTTCGTCCCTAGATTTTGAAACGAAGGACATGAAGCCCAGAATTTCGTATTATCACTTCAATCTCATGAGTAAGATTCATTTTATTCAATGGTTATTTATGTTATTCTTTAAGATAAATTCATGTGTTTTGTCCATGGGATATTTTCAATGCTGACATCCATTTGGAAATGTACTTTATTGTATTTATTTACTTATTTATTATTTTGCTTTCTTTACTCTTAAATGTGTTATAAAAACTTCCGCAATAGGCATTTTATGTCTTTATAATACAATTAGAAGCATGAATTTAAAAAATAAGTCAAGTATTACGCAAAACGAAGAAACTTTCATTTTTTAAATTAAATTGCGAGTACTATTTATACCTTTATATGAATTTCCGATCAGATGTCAGCTTAATGGAAATATTCTTAGGCTAGAAAACTATCTTGAAGAATAAGAGAAATAATTATAGAATGAAATTTAATTCTCGAGTTTCAAGTGAAAATAATACTAAGAAAAAAATAGATAAAACACCTTGCAAACGTGCTGATTTCATACTGTCATGTCAATGTATCCTGACATTTTCCTGTCATATCAATACGTATACAATATTACAAAAGCAAGATCATCTTGCCTAGACCTTGATTTCATGCTGTCATGACAACATCTTGATATTATCCTGTCATATCAATACGTATGCAATGTTACAAAAGCAACCTACCTTGATATTTTCCTGATATTATGCTGCATACACCTTGTCAGTCAATATTGTGGCAGCCTGCTGACAGCATAAAGGGAGTAACATAACAACATTGAGGCAGTATTAATGCAAGATGATTTTTCTTGCATGTCAACCTTTATGCAATACTGAGGCAAGATATTTTGCTTACTGGGATTGTTTTAGGAACAGCTTATGAATGACTGACAACTGCATTTGTTTATTAATATTTTACTAAACAAGTCATATCGCAGACGATGTGCGATCAATATTAGAAATGGCCAAAAATAACTTTTTTCGTCCCTAGATTTTGAAACAAAGGAAACTAAGCCCAGATTTTCGTATTATCACTTCAATCTCACGAGTAAGATTAATTTTATTCAATGGTTATTTATGTTATTCTTTAAGATAAATTTATATATTTTGTTAATGGGATATTTTCAATGCTGACATCCATTTGAAAATGTACTTTATTGTATTTATTTATTATTTTGCTGTCTTTACTCTTAAATGTGCTATAAAAACTTCCGCACTTATTCCTAACTAGGCATTTTATGTTTTATAATACAATTAGAAGCATGAATTTAAAAAAATAAGTCAAGTATTACGCAAAACGAAGAAACTTTCATTTTTTAAATTAAATTGCGAGTACTATTAATACCTCAATATGAATTTCCGCTCAGATGTCAGCTTTAAGAAAATATTCTTAGGCTAGAAAACTGTCTTGAAGAATAACAGAAATAATTAAAGAATGAATTTAATTCTCGTGTTTAAAGTGAAAATAATACAAATAAATACACCTTGCAAACGTGCTGATTTCATACTGTCATGTCAATGTATCCTGACATTTTCCTGTCATATCAATACGTATGCAATATTACAAAATCAAGATCATCTTGCCTAGACCTTGATTTCATGCTGTCATGACAACATCTTGATATTATCCTGCCGTATCAATACGTATGCAATATTACAAAAGCAGCCTACCTTGATATTTTCCTGATATTATGCTGTCACTTTGTCAGTCAATATTGTGGCAGCCTGCTGACAGCATTTTTTTTTTTTTTTTTTTTTTTGAGCAATCACGATTGCCTATTGCTTTCATTTGACTGTTTTTGGCGTGCTATTATCATTTTATTTTCCCACCGCCACCCTCCGCACCATCATCGTCGACCGGCTCCTCACGATGCTGCTCCAATAGCGAAAGCCGTCTCCAGGTTGCATCCATGTCCTACACACACGCGCTTATATACAAAACTACACACGCACACATACACAACTACACACACGCACACATAACACAACTACACACACGCACACATACACAACTACACACACGCACACATAACACAACTACACACACACGCACACATACAGACACCTACACATACACAAATACATACACACAACTACCCACACATTCATGCCTGTAACAGACACAAACACACATGCCTACACACACACACATACATACCCCCTACACAAAAACTTATACCCGCCACAGACAAACACACACGCCTACATACACACACTCGTGATTGCGAAAAACATAATTTGAATTCCAGATGTAAAAATTCAAATTATTTTTTATTTTTATTTTTTATCTTTCCTTTTTTTTTTTTTTTTTTTTGCATTATTACATGCCTGTGTTATAAATACAAAGATTCCACCAGTTTTTTAGAAGGCAATTTCTGATTATTTGACTCGTTCAAACTTGCAACTTGCAACAATCAGTTACCAAACGAAGACGATCGGTTGCTTTGGATGTATCCAGAGCTTAGTTTTCGATTCGTAACATTGACAGTAAAAACGGGCCACATGGACCAGTTTCGCGGACCACATGTGTCCCGCAGGCCCTATAGGTTGGGCTCCAATGGCTCCACTCGAATGTTTTGCCTTGGCTTTGCCAACCACACAAAGCCACGCCTCTCTCATGACGTCACACTCTAACCCACCACTTGAAGTTAAATAGGATGTGTTATTATTCCATTTCTTTAATTCAATGATTGTTTTAAATTAACTTAAATCATAAAATGGAGCCAAACATAACTTCTTATGTTTTTTTTTAAAGCAAGATTTTGATCTACTGTTAAGCCTCGAACAAATAAAAATAGAAATTTATCTTAACCGTTGAATCCTGAATCTTTTCTGCCTAAAACATCACCCGATATTAGCAGAGCAGAATATTGTTTTTGTTTTTATTAACAAAAATGTCAGTCGGTCAGCGGAGCGGATTACTAAAATTGTTTGTGATAAGAATCAGAGCATAAATGTGTCTGACAACTTCTTGTGGGGTGAAGATTGTTGATAACGCAAAAGAGCTGAGATTTTCAATTGGTGACAGGTTATATCGAACAGTAAACAAATGATTAAACTTAGATATCCGTATTTTAAAATCAGCATGTGAAGAAATTCATACACATGTACTAAATCAGTTGCAGTCTAATTTATGCAACAATTTAATTGAAATAAAATCATGGCATCGACTGAAAGAGGGTTTTATGCTGGTACTAGATCATTTTCATGGTTGGCAGAACTAATACATCTACCCATTGATCAGGTATTATATATTTATTAATTCGCATCCATTATTTTTTCTCCATTTTTAGCTTCAGTATTAATTAAGTTAGTGAGCGTAATTTATTATTAACTAGGTATATGAACTAAATTGTATAAACTATGATCAGGTTATATCAATAATTTAACTGAAACCTAAAAAATCAATATCATTTTTCTTTGTTTCATTTCTTTTATGACTGGAAACATAGTATTTAATTCAGGGATCTGATGTTGCAGTGCAAAAAATAAATGTTTGTTTTTGCATTAAATGTGTAACTTTACAGATCAATTGTTTGGTGATATTTTGAAATTCATTTTTCTCTTAATGTTTAGCTTTAATTTAAAAAAAGCAATTAAAACATGAATTATACACAATGGTTTTTTTTAATTGAAATTCTAGTGTTGAAAACATTTAGGGGAGAGTGATAATGAATGGGCCATAGGGATGAATGAGCAAAATATGACAAAATATTTGCATAAAAAGTATTCGAGATGCCACTAACTGATGGAGCTATTTGCATTGGCGGATTTAGGCTGTGCATTCTGGGGGTGCAACAATATCGAAAGGGGGGTACAGTGCTGCCGATGGCGACTAAAGCTTTTATTTTTATGGCAAAGGCTATTAGGTTGGCTATTCTTGTCAAAACATGGGCATAAATGAGTATTTTGCAATCTCTTGTAAAAAACGGCGAATATTTTAGTGAATGTAACTTTCTTTTTCCTCCTAGGAGAAAACAAATATTGAAAAAAAATTAAAAGTCGCGTTTGAATTTACCCCCTGGTTACCAGGGAAAAGGGAAATTTTACAGCGATTAATTTTTGAAAATAATCCTTTTAAAATGAGGGAAAATGAAATGTAATAAATATTCACAACCAGAAATGTCATGTTCATACTTTTATACAAAAAGTTTCGTTTTTGCAATCGTGATTTTTTTAAAGGTATCGTTTTTACGAGTGCAATTTTTATAAAGGATAAGTTTTTGCAAACGCGATTTCTGAAAAAAGTTTCTTTCCACTACTACTTTTTTTCTAAGTGTTTTTTGGTTTTTAATTTCTTGTATCCGTGTTATACATTCATTTTTTGAAAATGAAAGCTATATTTTCTCTCGATCGGAAATATCACGAATGCAGTGCTTCTAGCTCTTTTTATACAGTCAGTCTTTTACTGTTGCATTTACTTAACAGTCAGACAATTCCTCATTGTCTTAGGAATTACACCAAAATGTTTCAATACTGATTTCTCTAGTGTTTATTCAAAAGAGTTGGGCTAAAGTTTGGAAAATGTCTTTAAAAGTTTTTTTACAGGATTGTTTAGGAAAAATTCTTCCCACGTATAGATCTATCCTACTGCTGTGAGTAGTGTCTATTCATTGAAGTTTCATTACATAAATATAATATAAATGTTTTTTTTTTAATTGGGAGACTACTTTAGAAACTATTTTCTGCATCTGGTAACTATTTTAGAGATTATTTTTCATAGGCTACTAAAGCAACTATTTATAGTAGCGGAACTCAGTGGCAGCCCGGGGGGGGGGGGGGGTATTCCCCAGGACGAACAGTGGGTTCAGGGGGGCTTTCCTTCAGAAATCTTTGAAAATTTACAGTAAAAATGCTGGTTTTTAGTTGATTTCAGAGCGATTTCATAGCACTGGGGTTTACTGGAATTGTGTAAGGACTTGACTTGAAACAGTTTACATCGTTTATGAGGAAGTGCATTACAATAGTCATATATTTTGACTTGATTAGTCATGGTTTCAAATAAAAAGAAATTGTAATGATTTACCAATAAATAGGGTCTAGTGGGGGAAGTAGTCAATGGGGTAAAGTGGTCATACGTCAAAAAAATGGCTATAGCTTGGAAATAAATGTTCTAATGAATTTTAAAATTTTATTATAAAACTATTAGGATCAACTGTTACTAATCATTTTTCTGTTTAACTTACTATTTTTCAAGTTATTTCGAATAGAAGTTAAAGAGGGAGATTTTGCCAGTAGTTGACTACTTTTTAAACAATGTAAAATCTGAAATCTACTATTTTAAAATTGAACCTGATGCATGCCTGTATGTACTTATGCTCCCTTAAAGGTCGCCCCTTATCGGTTGTTGGGTGGATGATGTCGTCACAGATGTCACGTTACTTTGATGATGGTTACATGACAGTGATGCCAAATAGGTTAAAATGTTGTGAAAATTTTGTGACATTTGGTGCTAAAACTAAGTCACCAAAAAATGGTTCCAACTTTATATTATATCTTCAATTTCTTGCCAAGTCTATAGACTACAAACGCATATGACGTCATTGATATGTGAGACGCCGAAGGCACCTCAGGCGGAGAATCTAGCCATCCTAAACTACTCGTATAATGCTTAAATATTTACTAGAAACTATGAATTGATATTATGAGTGATCAGTGCTACAGTAAACTCCCAATTATCTGCAGCATAGGGTGAAATGGTAACCGTCGATAAGTGAATTTCTCGGATAATCCGCAAAATAAATTAAAACCGTTAGCTAAAAAAATCAACACCCGCACATACTTTTAAATTATGAACTATTAAATTTTAAAAATTTCGCCAAATTTGGCACCAAAATTATGTTGCTAAAAATGATGCCAACTTAGAGATACCTCTTTATTTTCTCTCTAAGTCCATAGCAGCCACTCAAAGCAGATAAGAAGTCCCCATCACGTAAGTCACCGCAGGACCCGAACGTTACCGTTGACCCGAATCTAGTCAGCATAGCTACCAGAATAATGACTAAACATTATAACATTACTGTTAAGTAACACTTAAATAAAAAATGTTTAATTGTTTATAGGGGTGTCGAAAAGTAAATTTCCTCATATACGGAGTCCTAGCAGCTTATTCGCTGAACCTTTCGATCCAAAATTTTAGAACGGTTATTTGAAGGAATGCATTTGAGATTGATGATTTTAAACAAAGCAGTGATCTCATGGCCACGGTTACAGTGATAGAATCTCAAAATTTTCAAAAGACAACACCCACTTTTTCCTTGTGCAAATTGATCTGATGAGCCAGAAATGGCATTCGATCGATCGACGTGTGACGAAAATTGCTTGTTTGAAAATTTAAGCACCGACTGAAGAAACACTTTCCATTCTGCATTTTACAGATTTTTTCCTTAAATTTTGCAAATGGTGTTTAGTGGTTGGTGCTTCTACTACTGTCTTACCCTATAAGTTATGCAAAATGCTTGTCTTTGATACTGTCACTGGGTCATTCCATGTCAAATCAACCAATCACTCAAAATGACCATCTCAGATTTTCATGAAACTTTCAGGGATTATACTGTTTGACATAATAAATTCAGATCTACTTTTTAAAAAAAATCTATCTTTTTTTTGGTTAATGAGTTATTAATTTTTTAAATGTGTAAAAACTCACGTTTTTTTACTCATCTGTTGTGCTTTAAAATGCTACAATTTTAGTTCTATGGGGTCAATACAGTTAATTAACAGCTCATTTTAAAGAGAATTGCATGAGCCTTTAATTTGACATGAAATTGCATATTTCTCTTGAATTTTTATTATTTTTTTTATTTTAAAATTTAAATTTTAAATTTTTTTAAAGTTAGTGTCTTTTAAAAATTTTTAAAAAATATATATTTTTTTAATATGTTTTAATAAATACATCCTAAAAATTTCAGAGTGGGGACATGATGGGATCAGCAGTTACAGCAAATAATGCAATGACACTTTTTTTGTAAAATATATATATATATATATATATATATATATATATATGTTTTTTTATTAGACATTTTTTTAGATTATTTTCTTTTACTTTTTTTAAAATCATATTTTTTTTAATTAATCTCTTACTTTTTAAAATTACTTTTATTTTAAATTTTCTTCCCCCCATCAATTATATGAATGGTCTAAAGACAATATTAAAAATATCGATTTCATATTCAACAGAAAAAGATTATGAAAAAGAATTAGCATTTCTGAAAACAAGGTTTGAAGAAGCCATAACAGTGAAAGGAACTCAACAGTTCAACAATTAAAGACCAAAAAACAAAAACACAATTTTTGTTAAATATTACTCCTTTTCACACCACACAAAAGAAAAGATAGTAAGCAAACATGATGATGCTGATGATTTGGACTTGAATGATATAGTTGGTTTTGTAACATGTGTATATAATAATGAATGGTGGCTAGGTTGTGTTTTAGGAATTGAAAATGAGGAGGTTAAAGTAAGTTTTTTATAACCTCACGGACCTTCTCCATCCTTTAAGTACCCTCATATTCCTGATGTATTGGTTGTAAATAAAACGGAAATACTAACCAAAGTTGACCCTACAACACAAACTGGAAGGGTTTATAAACTCTCAGAATCTGAAAGTTCAAAGGCGAGTAAAAAGCTACTTTCCAAACTGAGGAGATGAAAGACTTATCTGCCACAAGGTATTTTTATGTATCGAATTCTACTTTGTGTTTATACATTTCAAAATTACATCCTCGAAGTTTCTGTGCTAGTTCTGTTTACCTGAACTTCAAAGGAATAAAAGATAACCAAAATTTAAGATTTTTTTGAAATTTAAAGGTTTTTTAATTAATTGAACTATTCATAGTTTTACTACAAAATGTTTATAATATTAGTAAAAAAAAACTAAAACATGTATATTTTGAAATAAATTTAAATTGTTAAAAATAGTTTTGTGCATTTAAAAAAGTATTATTTATTTATTGTTTTTTTTTTTTTTTCATTTTTAAACAAAAATGCTAAGTAGCTCCATTGCATTATTTGCTATAACTGCTGATCCCATCATATCACCACTCTGAAATTTTTAGGATAAATCAATTAAAACATATTAAAAACATTTTTTTTAAATTTTTAAAGGACACTAACTTAAAAAAAATTTTAATTTAAAATTTAAAAAAAATTAAAAATGCAAGAATATATGCAAGTTGCATGTCAAATTAAAGCTCATGCAATTCTCTTTAAAATGAGCTATTAACCAACTGTATTGACCATATACAACTAAAATTGTAGCATTTTTAAGCGCAACAGATGAGTAAAAAAACGTATTTTTTTTACAGATTTAAAAGATTAATAACTCATTAACCAAAAGAGATTAATTTTTTTTAAAAAGTACATCTGAATTTAAAATGTCAAACAGTATAATCCCTGAAATTTTCATGAAAATCTGAGATGGTAAATTTGAAAATAATTTTTTTTTTTTTTTGGTTGATTTGACATGGAATGACCCCACTAAGATAAACAATTTTCATCTTTGCAGTTTTTTTCACACGCTACTTGTTACAAGGCAATTTGAGGTTTTTCAATATGTGGATCAATTTGTGCAAGAAAAATGTGGATGTTGCAATTCGAAATTTCCAAAATTAGTTTACTATAACAAAATCTGTGTTAGTACTACATTGTTTAAAATTTTCGCAATTAAGACAGCATCTGTTCAAATAACTGTAACACAAATTTTGGTTCTATTGGTTCAGCAGACAGGCGGCTAGCCAATTACCATTTTATATATTGCAGTCTAAAAAAAATTTCAGTGATCTCTTTAGAAGCATCCTTTAGGAGGCGGAGACTTTTCACGAAATATTTTATCGCAAAACAAACTTTACAAACTTTTCCCTAGATATTTAATCTAATGAATAGACAGTTCACAAAATATTTTGTTGAAAATCAGACCCTTCACAATATTTTACCTTTCATAACAGACCGTTTACAAAATTCTTCCTCTGAAAAAACAAAGCATTATATGTTTAAAACAGATGTTTTATAACTCTATCTGAACAAAACATACAATGCCAGAAATTTTTAGCATTTTAACTTTCTTACACGCCCAAAGGCGGATACAGGATTTCATTTTAGAGGAGTCATGCTCAAGAACGTAGTCTAACATACAAAATTTTTCTTCTATGAATCCTTCAGGGAATTCAGCAGGTCTTAGGCAAAATGTTATGAGTAGCATAAGTCAAGGATTTCTTTCCTTTATTTTTGTTGCCCATTCAAAATTTTATTTTTGCTTGTCAAACTGTGATATTAATTGATCCAACAGTTCTTAAAAATTTCTGCTCACCAGTTTTTCATTGCCATTTGCATACTATTTCTGCTTTAAAAATGCATTGACTGATCACACCTTATTTCTTGATATTTTTTAGCTGGTACGTATAAAATTGCAGCTTTCTCTTTATTTAACATTTAAAAATGTTTCTACTACTTTAAAAACCACAATATTCTTGGGGGGTGGGATGACGGAGTTGAAAAGCAAGTGTAGTGAACTTTGATAATAAATAAATAGATATTTTTAGTACAATATAAATTTCTAATCAAATATAATTGTTGTGAGTATAAAGAACTTCATGCATATGAAAGTTTTTTGGAGATTTGAAGAAGTTAAAAAAAAAATATTAACAAACACTCTGATTTTTGAACAGAATTTAATACCTGTAGGAGCTGATCAATTATAAAAACTTGAAATTGCACATCTTTGAAAGTGAAAAGAGCAAATTTTGAAAAGATAATTACAAATTGAAGTGCTTTCTGGCTTCTTAACATAAATTAGTTTTAAAAATTATTATTTCTCTTTTGTTTCGACTCTTTCTTTGTGGAAGTACTATAAGGGATAAAATGTATTTTCAGTTTGATTAGTCAGTTGTTATGTAATTAACTATGGTCTGGCTACCTGTTTGTAATCAAACAAAATTTTTAATTACCCCGAAAATGTTCCTAAAATTTTGCTGAAGAGTTCCTAAAATTTTGAAAAAGTCTACTAAGACCCATGAGTATGTTTTAAGATTGTTTTATGGGTTTGTTGTATTTTCAGGTGAACTTTTTAGTGTGCCAATTTACTGCTTTGGCATTTGCTGTGTTGTACCGAAAAGCATTTTGTCCATTGAGAGTCTCTACAGAAATTCGTCATGGAGTTGCTCTTGTAATAGGCATTGGATTAGGATATTTTTGCTTCGGACAGTAAGTATATTGCCTCTTTTTCAGCTAAACTAAAATACTGGCTATTTTCCTGCTTTAAACATTGTGCAAAGTTATTATATGCAAAAATTCAACTATGGATATGAAAGATCTATTTGATTTTAATAAAGCGGAAATGGTTTTGACTCAATGTTCTGCTACATGTGTGTTGTAATACAGGAAGAATGGAATGCATACGAACAATTTTCTGAAGGGAGCACATTTTGCCCAAAAAATGATGGTAGAATTGCCCAGGAGTAAGATCCTTGAAGTGAGGTCAAAACTTTTCTTAAGTCATCCACTCTCCCCTTAAGAATTTTACTCTTGCAGTCTGCTCCATGAACCCCCTTGTGGCCACCTCTGATTTGCTTCCTGGTCCCTTGGTAAATTTGAAATAAGTTTTTTAAGGAATTTATAATTTTGAATTATTAAACTTTTTGTTTTTTAAGGTTAAAGAGCTTGCTCAAGCAGTGGCTTCAATCATCATATGAATGCAGGGCTCAATTTTCTTTATTTGCAAGCCACCAAATTCAACTATGTTGTCACTACAGTGAATGGCAAATTAAACTCCGAAAAGTTGCTCAAACGATCAATTATGATTTCAACTTTACATGGTTCAAATTATTTCTTTTAACTTTATTCTTATTTTTGAAAAATTTATAATCATTTTTATGTAAGTTTTAAACAATATGAATATGTAACAAACAGGGCTGTTCGATTTTCCCCGGGCCAAAAAAGGCCAGCCAGCTTTTTTTGATTTAAACTGCTTAAAAAAAGCCAGTTTTTTTTAAAGAAAAAAATATTTTTGGGGTATTTTCATTATAATTTAATCAGAATAAAAATTATCTTTGTATCCTTTATGCAATAACTACTGTATTAAATCAAATTCCATGAAACAAGAATAAAAATTTGGTAGTTGTTAAATAACGCTGTTCAGTACAAAAAAAAAAAAAAAAACTTGCTTTATAATAAGAAATCAGTCTAGTTCAATGGAATTTAAATGATTATAAATAAGCTTTAAAAATTCAAAAGATCGCATGACACTCCAGGATTGGGTTTTGGACTGTCCAAAACTGGTTTAGGACAGGATAGATGGTTTTTACTGTCCAAAACTGTCTGAAACTGTCTTAAACTGTCCAAAACAATGCTAAAGCTTTCAAAGCATAATCTAATCAATTAGTATTTACTGCAATATTCGTGATGCAAAATTATATTTATTAATGAGGTTTAATTTATGAGTATTTGATAATATTTTTCTCAAATGTTCATTTAAAAAATATTTTACTTAAAAAAATTGCCAATAACTATTACATAAAAACTTCCTTATGTAGCAGTTGGTAGAATTATGAAAGGATACTCACAGCACTACCAAAACAATTAATTTCAAATCCATTTATAACTCAAAGGAATGTTGTTAAATGTGCAATATTTAGGTGGTTTAAAAAAAATAATATTTGTAATGTTTTTTCAAAAATAAGTTTTACATGATTTTTTGACAAAAATTACTTTGTAAATCATAGATTTAAGAACAATAAATTGATGATTAAACATTCCTGCATACAAATGAAGAATTTAATATCTATGTTTCTAGATTAAAATCAGCTGCATAACTAAGTTACATATGTACTTATACTTGAATGTTCACATTGAATAAATATATTAAATTGAATAGTAAAAAAAATAATTTTGATACATTTTTTCTTTTTTGATATTTTCTCACAAAATATAGTTTCTCAAAAAACAGTTTTGGACAACTTTTGAACACAAGGGTTTTGAATAAAATGGTAAAAAACTTTCTAACCCTGCTTTCATTTGCACATATGCATAAACAAAGGGAAATTCGGTTACTATTATCAAAAAAAATAAAGATAATAATGAATAGTAATAATAATAAACTAATGCATACTAATTAAAAATTTAATCAAGAATCCAACTTCTATGTAACTAGATTAAAATCAACTGCATAAATAAGTTGAATGTTCTCCATTGAATAAATGTTCAATATAAAACATTACATTTATACATTTTATTTTGTTTTTGGTGTTTTCTCCAGAATACAATTTTTATAAAAATATAGTTTTGGATATTTTCGGACAGTTTTGTACACAAGGGTTTTGGACAGGATGGTAAAAACCAGGGTTTTTACCGTGGTTTTTACCGTAGGGTCCAAAACCTTGCCAACCCTGGACACTGCTGCTGTCATACCAGTCATTTGGCTTAGACTTTAAATAACATATAATAACAATGCACTTATAACTTTTCGTCTAATCACCAACTGTTTCTCATTTTCTGAAGAAAAGTAAAAAATATTTTTCAAAATTTTTTTATTCTTTTTAAGAATATATAAGAAACCAACAAAACCATATTGGTGAATGAATTTAAATTCTGCCGGAATGATATAGATCTACAATTGTTAATAGATGCATAACATAAATAGTTATCTCTGTGCTAAAAACTCAGCCAACTGATCACTGCAATAAGTTTAATATTTTTTACTTTGGGCAGTATAGTAGCGGGAACTTGTTGTTTAATATTTTTGGGGTTTTGGAAGTACTTGTTTATGGGAAGAAGGACAGGGTCTGATTAACGCACGGTCCGGCGGGTCCACGGACCTGGGCACCACAAATTTAGGGGCACTAAAATAGCCTAAATTAACTTACTTAGTTTTTTTCTGTTCCCGTGAACGTTCCTTTTCAGCATTGAAAAGAATCAAAAATCGTTTGAGAAGCTGCGTTTCTCAGGATAATTTACAGGCGTTTTCCCCCTTATTGACCATTGAAAATTCTGTGACATCAAAATTAGATTTCTATGATGTGATTGACACATTTGCCTCTGTTAAAGACAGAAAGAAGCCTTTTTAAAGCTAGATGTCCGAATCAGTTAGATTTTTTTTTTTTTTTTTTTTTGCTATTTTTGCAGTTTTAAATTGTTTTTTTTAACTCATTTTCACCTCAAGGTAAGGCAATTTTAACTATGTGACTATCAAGTGTTTGGTATTCAAATCCCAGGTTTCTGTAGTAATGTGTAGGATTCTAATATATTAGGTTTCTAGTATAAAACATTGACAACTGGGATGATTTTCTCATGGGAGGGGGGGGCACCATCTTCTTTTCAGGACCTGGGCATCAGTTTTGTCTCGATCGGGCCCTGAAGAAGGAAGTACTTGAAACAAGTCTGTCTGATTTTAACCTGTAGAAAATAAAAAACAAGACAGATTTTATTGGTTTAAACCACTTATTATGCCATTTAGTTTTCATTTTCACATATAGTAAAGGTGCTAATCTAAAGCGGCAGAAATCTAAAATATGATGTTTAATGAATGCAGAATTTAGTTCTGTTTTACAAATACACTTCAAGATTGATTTTTAAAAAAAAGTTAACAGGCATGAAAAGTGACAAATTATTGCATGCTAGTGTTTTAGGTTACAAGGAAGCTATTTTCAGTGTTAAAGACATCAGCTTAGGTTGAGGTTTATCCAACAAAAGCGTAAAGGTTTCATCAGAAATGATTTGCAGCTTTTGTGTATATATTACTTTTATCATTTTACTTTCACCAAACGTATTACTTAAATTGATATTTGTTAGCATATTAAAATGTATAGAGATTATTATTATGAAGAATATGGTACACGATTTATAAAAGTCGAAAAAGACCGGCTTTCTTCCAAAAAAGACCGGTTTTTTTTGATAAAAGCCGGCCGACCTGGCCTATTTAAGAAAAGGCCTGCTTTTTTGCAGCTCTGGTAACAAGATCTATGGCTTGAGTTTTTAGCTTTGACTAAGTTTTACTGCTTTTAATTTTAATTTGTGTCTCATTAGTGTATTCATTCTTTTCCAGTCAAATTTCACACCTAGTCGTTCAAGCCACACTTAGCTATATAATTATGAATAATTCAAATCCTCAAATTATGCATAGGTAAGTTTTTGTCTTTATAATTTTAGGTTGCTGAAAAATTGAACAACATTTATTTTTCTATAATGTATACTGCCGTGCTAAGCACAGATGTGGTATCTGCATATTTTATCAAAAGTGAATAATTGTCACCATGAGATTTAGGTAAATTGAATTACTAACTACCACCATGTGGTAGTTAGTAATTCAATTTACCTAAATCTCAAGTTTTTTGGCGATTTGTGGCTGTGAAGTATTAAAAAAAGCTTTAAGAGAAAAGTCGTAACTGCACATTCTGCATAGTTTGCTAAGGTAATTTGAACTTAAGTGACAAATCCTAAGCCTTTAAAGTGGTATCAGTGCAGTTACCACTTTTTTCCTTAGAATATGTAGATACAACTTTTTTCCAACTACATTATTAAATATGCAAAGCAGCATATTTAATAATGTAGCAGTTTTTTGTAACAGAGTACTAAAATAAGTTTTCCATTGAATATTTGATATAGGTCAATATTAAAAACTAATACTACAACTTTGCATAAATATTCAAGTAAGTATTCAGTTTTTTTATTTAAATTTTTATCTAAAATGCAATTTTTTAAAAATGAAATGCATGTAAAATATTCATATCTAATTCTTTCATGCAAAAAAGACACGCATTTCATTCTATGACCAATTATATTTTTATTTACGTATGGTCTGCTGTCAAAATTATCTTCAATCTTCATGCTGGGTAAAAATGAATCTAGAAAATAAAACATTATAAATGATCACATTTAATTAAGTGGGGCCATGCATTAACACATCCTTTGAATATAAAGAACAGAAAAGTATGGTTTATACAGTTTAAATGTCCGAAATTTTGAAAATGGTATTTTTCAGAAGGTATATTCTGTTAGATTTGTATTAACAAAAAAAAGAAGCAGCTAAGTCCAAATAAAGCAGAGCATTATTTAATGAAACATCAAGCGCGTTTTGAAGCTATTCTTGTCGTGTCTGTGCGGATACTTTAAAAAATGCCTATTGCCTAGTAATAGTCACTTACGGTGAAATTAACCTCGTTTATGAAAAGGTTTTGAAGAGAAAATTTGTCGTAACTGCAATCATTAATTTTAAATTAAGATTTTTACAAAACTACGCTCTTATGTAGGTTATTTACAAAACCATTACCACGAGCTAACATTAAATTAAGACACAAATCTAAGAAACGAGTTGCAAAACTTTAATCATGAATTTCTCATTTTGAGCTCCGCTGCAGATACCACTTTTGCGCTAAGCATGGCAGTATAGTACTGTGCAAGATTAACATTGATACAAATTTTGTAAATGGTAATTATTTTTATGATTAATTTGTTATAATCGGGCTAAATTTGGAGTTTGTTCCATTAATTTTCATCTAAAATTATCTTAGTAACTTAACCTGTTAATAAATTCTAATAATGAATATACAACCCCCTAATACTTGAATGAAGTATATGGTCCTCTGATAAGATTTGACAAAGAAATTGAAGGACGTGGAATTTTGTGGAAATTTTCTGAATGGATTATAAAATAGCCATGGACGGCATGATCAATTCTTAGTCTTGTCTTTCACTGCTGTCTGTGATTGCACTGTGGTTTCAGAATTGCTGTTATTTTCACGTATTTTGGATTTAAATGCATGGTGTACTGAGTAATGTGCAGTGTTTAATGATATTCGATTAATAACTGGCTGTTTGCAATTGTTGCCTGCTCTATTGTAAATATTTGTGAATAAATTTATTGTGTTTTTATCAAGATTCAAGAAAGTTTGAAGTTGCACCAGACTCGTAACAATAGTGTAATATACCTGGGGTACTCAATGTACAGATAAAATGGATGTTGCAATTTAAAAGGGCTCTTAAAATCAAACTCACCCCCCTCCTTTTTTTAAATTATAAATAGGTTGAAAGTTTAAATTCAGTGGTTTTAAGCCTTATATAAACATAAAAAATATTGAAACCGAACCTGAAAATTCAATTTTTTAGTTTGCAATCAGTGGCTAGTAGATAATTTTAATTGGATAACCACTTTTTCTGTAACTTTTTCTTTTTAAAAATGAGACAATCTTATGGCTCTACACTGAAAGGTAAAGGGTAGAGAAGCATTAATCAAGTGTGAGATCTAATGCTATAATTTCCTTTTTTGTTTAGAAAAAATTAAAGCATGGGCATCAATATTTAAGGAAAAGGAAGAAAATAGAATGTTTATCAGATAAAAAAGTTAAAATCTTCAAAGTGAGTTGCAAAAGGTAAACTGTTAATTGTATTAAAAACAGTAAAAGAAATTTTATTATTTGATTGCATTGATAGGAAGTTTTCCAGTAACAGTTGTTATTTTTTTTGGGGGGGGGGGGGCACTAGCAAACCCTCTTATTATAGAATATTTTATTTTGTTTTTATTGAAATAACATGCAGTGAAATCCTGTTGCAACAAACTCCAAAGGACTGACAAAAAAATTTATTGTGACGGAATCGCCTTGAAACTTTCGTTTTTTACAAATCATTTTTAGCATCGTTTAGGATGTTCTCTAAAAAGTACCCTCGAAAATTGCCTCATGACTGACTCGAACCTACACCCACTGATTGCGAAGCACTCATTTTCAAGTCTAGCCACCATGGCTATGCATGTCCTGTATTCCAAGCATTTTGTATTATAATATAAATTTTCCTTTTTTCATAACATTTTTTATTTGCTACCCCACTCCTATTAGTCATAGCGTGATATATAGCCTATAGCCTTCCTCAATGAATGTACTATTCAACACAAAAATAATTTTCCAATTCGAACCAGTAGTTCCGGAGATTAGCGTGTTCAAACAAACAAACTCGACAGCTTTACATTTATTAGTATAGATTTGAAACTGAAACTTGATTCTTGTTTCTATTATTTACTTGTATTGTTACTGAACTGTTTTTGCTTTCAGACTGGTCATATTTGTTTCCCTTATGTATTTATCATCCATGCATCTCATGAGGCTAACATATGATTATGGAGGTTGGACGGTTGATGTTACAGGGTAAGCAAAATATTAATTTTGTTTCATTATGTGGCTTGTATGTTACTCTGTCTCTGCAGTACAGATATTTGCATTCTGAAAACCCTTTGTTAAGAAGAATGAAATTAAAAAATAAATCAATGAATAGTAATGCAGCAAAAACTTTTTAAGGCGCCCTCTCATATCTCCGTGCTCGGGGCGCCGAGATATGAGATATACACCCCATTCTCCCGGACGGTTCTATTCAGGATCACTATAAGAAATGACGTCATCGGGGGTGAAAATTTTCTCTCTCCTCTCCACACAGAATGGGGCAAAGAGTACGAACATTTTTATATTAATTATTAGATAATTGAACTTATAATCAAAAATCGATGTGTACCATAAAAGACCAGAATTAAATGTAATGTATTTGCATTTATTTTTTCGGATGCTTTGGATGTCAGATGGCCCGTAACACCAGGGCGCCGTAACCTCTGTAGGCTATTGGTAGCTTTATTACAGCTAGTCCACTGCTACCTCGAAATCGTTTTAAACTGAGTGACCAGTGTATTTTTCCCATAAATAGAAAGCATCTGTTTACACCAGAGAACAATCTTCTTTAACAGTTCCGAGAGAAGAGGGGGAGGGTCATCCGGTGCAAACAAAGATGAATGACAGAGGGTAGTCTACAGTTTAGAAGTTGACAACTCTTTTAGAGATCTTTTATTGAAGCTGTCATGCATCTTAACTAGAAAACCAGTATCTTTTTCTGGGCATTTACTTTATGGAAGAGATTGTTATTCCCCTTTGGCTAAATTCTACATGAGTGGTTTGTGCGACACATTTTTTTTCAAACTATTTTTTTCTGGTTTTGATAATATTTTTCATTTACTGAGGTAAAAGACTCCGTAAAAACGGGCGCACTGGGATTCGTCCCGGTGGGTTCGCACGGGCCTGATTATTAGATTAGAGGTAACTATAGTTGGGGCAAACCTATCCTGAAAGTGCTTTAATGCTGCGATTAGGATATGTGTACCCTTCACAACGCTGCCAGGTTAGATTTTTCCAACTATAGCTTAGATAAAGAGTTAGATGGCTTTAAGAGGGCTATTTGGGGATTGATAAATTCACTAGGGATTTATAACTTGAATAGGGCAAGCTTTCCTGGGCCCAGAGTCTGTTGCTGGTCATCATTTTTGTGTCTGTATTTGTTTAAGAGTCTTTGTCTTTATCACTTTAATAAAAGAGGAAATTTCATTTATGAATTAATTTTGTACAAAGTCAACTAAATTCACTTGCATCTTATTTTAATATTTTTTTTTTTGCACAGCCCAATGATGATAACAACTCAAAAAGTTAGCAGCTTAGCTTTCAGTCTGCATGATGGCCTTTGCCAAAATGAAGAAAAGATGACTCCTGAGCAGAGAAGACATGCTGTTAGGTGATAGTTAAATTTTATCTATCTGAGTGTGTGTGTGTGTGTGTATTATTTACTATTGATTTCCGGCTGGGCACACCTAATAACAACAATAAAAATTTATACTGAAGGTACAGCGCAAAATTTGTATAATTCTTCAGTGCTAGTAATTTCAATTTTTCAAATAAAATAGAAGAATAATAATTTTTTAGCCAAAAAAAAAGCTTTTTTTTTAAATACTTTCAAAATATTTTGTAGGGGATTTGAACTTTATAAACCTCCAATTGTATGGCCCTGATATTATGTGTTTTAATTTTAAAAATACTTGTACCTTTTATTATTACTTGTTAAAGTTTTTATATTCAATTTTTAGGCATGTACCATCAGTGTTGGAATTTTTCAGCTATATCTTCCACTTTCAAGCACTTATGTGTGGCCCTCTTATCTTCTATAATGATTATGTTGATTTTGTGGAAGGCAGAAACTACGAAAAAAATGCTAGTCCAAATGTAAGTAATTTGCAATAATTTTCTGAGCTTCTCTATATGTTGGGTAGCAAACTTGCATTGTACCAGAAACATGTTCTGACTGATGTATTTGTAAAACCTGGATGGTTTTTAACCTTTTCAATACATCAGGAGATATTCATTGTACTATTAGCAAAGGTTTCTGCTCTTACACATCGTCGCTTTGGAAAAACAGTAAGACATAGAAATAACCTTACGCATGTATTACAGTGAGATATCTTACTGTTGCTCTGAGGTGACAATATTTTATCTGTAAATTTTCAAGTTTTGTAATATTCAGTAGTACAATAAAATAGTATGAGGAAAAAGATTTATTTTTTTTGGATGAAATACTTACATTGTGTGAATAGAAAAACAAGGAGAATTTTTCTTGGTACATACAATAATCCTACATTAGCTTACAAAAGCTCCACAGCCTGATAGCTATAGATACTGCCATACTAAGCACAGAAGTTGTATCTGCACTTTTTAACAAATTTGACTTCTTGACACCAAGTGGTTTTATGTAACGTATTTTACCTGAATACAATGTTTTATGGTCATTTGAGAATAGGAAATATTTTTAAAATATTACTGAAAAAGTGGCATCTGAATCAAATATGTGGAGGTGCAAAACTTTAAAAAGCAATATCTTAGTTTGCAGATGCTACTTTGCGCTTAGCATGGCAGTATAGCTTTCCTTAGTTATCTCTAAAAACTGATGATTCAGACATTCAATGCAGTTTTTTTTTTTTTTTGTCTAAAACATGTCTACTAACTTTATTTTAAAATATACCAGAAGTGAAACCAACAACCAGATCAATGATTCTAGATTGATAAGTGGTCTTGTTTAAAAAAAATTAAGTAGGAGATATTGATTTTGACATAATAAAAGTAGTTGTTCAAAATTCTTCCTTAACTCCTTCATTTTTACTTCCTTTTACAAAAAAACAAGTATTGTATTCGCAAAAAAATGTTCTCTCAAAAACAAGTTTTCTCGGCATGTACGTATGTATATGTGTATGTGCGTATGTATCTCTCATAACTCAAAAACGGTATGTCCTAGAAATTTAAAATTTGGTACGTTGACTCCTAGTGGGGTCTAGTTGTGCACTCCCCTTTTTGATTGCATTTGGATGTTCCAAAGGGGGTCTTTCGCACCTTTTTGGGGTTAAATCATTGTTAATTTCAATGGAAACTCAGTTGGTGTTATAATTTGGCAAACACTTGGCAATATATCGCCAAGATTTTGGTCACCAACTTGGCGACAAATTTGGCTTTTTTTTTGTTTAATCTCGTTTCAATTTGGCTATATTTAGAGAGTTTACCATTGAATTGCATTAAAACTGCCAATATTGGAAAAAAAATTCTGTACAAAACGTTTTCTTTGCTTCGGTTCGCAATAAACTGGGGGTGAAAATATTTTGTGTTTCTTTGCTTACTCCAAGGCATTATTATCATTAAATTGGAGTAAAAGAAAGTCCTGTGATGCACATATCAGCTCATTAATTCTGAAATTAAGTACAAATCCTGGGTTTAAATTACTCTTGGAAGGTGAGAATGATATTCCTCTATGTTTGTTTCTCACACAGAAACACAAATGCAAGGAGTGATTAAAAGCTTTATCACTACTGCCAATATATATTTTCTAGTAAAGCATTGTGACGTGTTTCTGCGCACCCTTTACGTCTTCTTTTTTTTTTTTTTTTTCAATATGATAGTGGTTCTGTATTTCTGGTGACCTCCATTTAAATTTCCATTATTCACAGATTTTTGAAGTCTTATATCTAAAGAAGTTCATCGCATGTATAAAACACCTTGTAAATATTTTTTTTGTACATTTTTTATGTTATAACTTATGTTCATAAAAAAAATTGGAATGTCATTCGTTTCATTCTTTATTTTAGATTATTGTTTTTCGTAAAGTAGTTGTCAGTTCTTTTTGTGCACTGTTTTTGGTGACAATAGCACCTTATTTTCCCATCACATATTTGAAAGGTGAGTAGTATTTGTGCTTAAATACACAAGTAATTCATTGAAATTAGTATTTTGTTCCTTTGTTAAATTTTGTCTCTACATTAGTTAAACATTTGTCATAGTTATGCTATATAAATTGTGTTATATTCCTCTTAAACTTTAGTAAGCTTCAAGTAATGTATGGGATCATGCAAGGTTTTAACTATGTCGCACAATGCCATTCTATTTGTTTCCTGTTTAATTTTCATATCTTTTTAACATTTTTGATTGTTTCATTTAACAGATAAAATTAATAAAATATTTTGTGATAAAAAATTTAAAATACTTCCAATTTAATATAAATTTCAGAAAGAAATTCTTGTATTTATGACTTTTTATTATAGTTTCTTTCATTAAATGTATTGAAAAAAGATATTCGTTAACAAATAAATAAATGTAAAATTAGAAAAAAATATTCAAAACGAGTTATTCTTTTTGTTATATATTCATTATTATTCGTTTATTTATTTATTTTGTATTAAAGTTGTCAAAAATCGTTTTCTGATTTTTATGTAGCTGATTATTTAACTTATATTTTCACTTAGATCCCAAGTTCCTAAACAATACCCCTTGGTATTCCAAGCTAATATATTTGGTATTAGCTACATCTGTAGTGAGATCAAAATATTACCATGCATGGCTTCTCGGTAAGTTTATTAGTTTGTTTGTACGTGTTCTCACCCCCAGTGCTCTTTTTCTCTCCCTTTTTTTTCAACTGAATTTTAAAGCCTAAAAAACATTCAACAGTTTCATTTATAATGTTTAAAAATATTTTATTCTTTCTTGGTTATTTTTTATTTGTATATCTTACACAAAATAAAATTTGATGTAAAAGGATGTAAATGTCAAATTTTACATGTTTTTGAGTATTGCATATTGCTCATGAAATATTTAACGAAGGTCTCGTAATTGTTTTGAATTTTTACTTTCATAAATTTTCTCTCCTCTCCTGTAATTATGTTTTTCTTAAATTCTTTTATTTTAATCAAATTTGCACTTATACTGGTCATCAATTGCTTCCAATAAGATTTCAAATGCCAAGAAAGTAAACAAAAAGAAATTATTTTTGTATTTATTTTATTTATTTATTTATTTAATACTAAAGATTCCCTTTGTGAAATGTTAGAACAGATTTAGATGACAAATGGCTTCTGCAGATGATCTTGATTTCCTACTCTGCCCTTGTGATTGAAATTGTGATGTAGTCTGAAGTTATGAACATTTTATTTTTCGGTCATTTAATTTTTTGAACAATGAAAAATTTTATGCTGCGTTTTTAAGTTTTTTTATAAACAATAATAAAATGTTGATTCTTTTGATGTCTGCCAAAATCTTTTTTGTTCTGTATAAAAATACTTGAAAAGATCAGTTCCACTTTTGCAACCATGAAATTTCCTTCTAATTGTCCTCTTTGCTTAAAATTAAAATTCATTTTTTTCTATTATGTTCATTTCAAGATACTTCACTGTTCCCTTATTATTCTGTTCACAAAATATGTTTTTCGAAGTTCTAAACTTTTATCTAATTTAATTTGAATTTGGACATCTGATTTTCAAATGAACCTTACTTATATTTTGGTTAAGAATTTAAATTTTTTAAATTATTTTAAAAATTATGATGTGAACCAAATTTTTAATTCCTGGTTTGCAGTTTTAGTGATAGTTTCAATAACTCTTCTACAACATTGTTCTTAAAATTAGAGTTTAATATGAATATGTTTGTATTTGTTACTAATTCAGCAATATTCAAGATGTGGCTTTTTTTTTTTTTTTTTTCTGAGGATTTCTGTTTAAAACGTAAATAAAGACTAGATGCACCCAGCAAACATCTTAGATATGCCAAACCGTCAATAACTAATGTGCTATACTAATAGCATTATAGTTGATATGTTACAAAATGTATATGTTCCTTAATTTATCCATGAAATTTTTGAAGTTATTTATTCAAGGAAATAGTTTTACTTCCCCGCAACTTCAATCTCAAAAAGATAACTCACACAATGCCAAAAAAAATTAGCGTTGTGAATCATATCCAACAGTTGTTTAACTTCAAAAACTTTTTTTAAAGACGGGAAATTCCGTTCTCACGACTGAAAAGTGACACCCATGCCCATCACAAGTAATGTCAACTGAATGATCTTGGAGGAATTCGTTGTCAATATTAAGTCGGCTTAGCTAATTTAGCAACTGAAGAATTTCATTTGCATGTGTCTTGCAATTCTGATAAACTTAAAGATATATTTACCAGACTTATCCATTTTGGAAAGTTGCACCAGAAAGAAAACTATGAGGTTTACAGTGGACGCCAGTTAATTGAATGAATGATTAGTTTAATCAACTGTTTTAATGTATCAAATCATCAAAAATAGAACAAGCGCCAGCTTTATTTTATTAGCCATTTTTTTGAACCAGCCGCTTTATGGAATCAAAACTGTAGGAAACAAACGTGATTCATATAAATGGCAGCCACTGTATAACGTTTTGTAATCAAAAGGATCTTCCAATTGTGCACGTCAAATATATTAACATTTCTCTGGGGAAAGAACATAAAGAATTGTGTGAAAAGAAAATAACAATTGATGCACTGGTTGGCTCTATTGATGGATTCTGCTGCATATGGTCTAACTTATGAGTACTCTTTTTAAAAAGAAGTACAGAACCTGACCGTCTATAAACTCCCATACAAATTAATCCCAGCCCACCAGTCAAACAAAAGTCATTAATGACTTTCCTATAAAATTTGATTTTAATGATTTGACTTTCACATTTTAATGCCATCTTTCTAAAGTAATGTTTGGTGCTAGACTTTTTTTTCACAACTTTTCTCTATGGCTTAAACTGTGTAATCATTTTATGAACTAGTAGTAACAATAAAATCTTGTTTTAAAATGTGTTTCAGGTGAAGCTGTTTGTAATGCATCAGGCATGGGATTTAATGGGTGTTCTGGAGATGGAAGATCAAAATGGGATCTTATGTCTAATGTTGATATCATAAGATTCGAGGTAATATAGTTATTATTTCAATTTATAAGCTCAGAAAATATTGATTTTTTTTCCTATCAAATATTTGTAATATATACCAACTAAAATTTTGTAGTTTGTATTTGAATATTTTTATACCTCACAATATATGCAGCTGTAATAGATTTCTAATGCAAATTGAGTGATTTTGAAATCTTTTCAATAGTTTTCTTGTTAAATGCATATCAAGTGTATTGCACTTAAAAAATTGAAAAAAAAAATTGTATCGATTATTATGTCAATGAGTTTTATTTTTTCAAATCAAAATTTCAGTTTTATTTCATTTGTTCAAAATTCTTGTATCCTGCAGCTTTCACTTAATTTTCGAGAAACATTAGAAACTTGGAACAAATCAACTCAAATGTGGCTACGTACTATTGCCTATGATAGAGCTCCAACTCACAAAACATTTTGGACCTATGTATTATCAGCATTGTGGCATGGATTTTATCCAGGCTATTATTTTACTTTCCTTGGAGGAGCCATTTTCACATTAGCAGCCAGATCTGTAAGTTTTCTCTTTTGAATTTCAATGTATCTTTATTTTCTAATTGCCTGCTTTAAAGCTTTAAAATTCTGGTACAAACAGGTATGAATCCACTGACAATACTGTACGGTAGAAAAGGTTTGATTTGATCCAAAATTTTGATATGATATTTGGCATAGAATTGGAAATCTGGGCATAAAAAATGGTAAGTTTAGTCCCATAGTACCCTTAAAGCAAATTAAACACTTGGCTGACACTGACTAAAATCCATTTCCACAAGCAAATTTGAAGTCCTGTATTTCTCTACACTTTTTGAAGGTTCATTCGCATTTTTTTATCTGCATATGGTAAAGACATAATCAGAAAACTGAACCTGACTTAAAGACCATTGAGAAATAAGGTAGTTTTGAAATTACATATTTTCTGTTTCTTCAACTACACTATTCACAGAAGAGACATGACAAATATTTCAAGTTTGTAACATGCTTGGAAACAAGCAGTTATTAAATAAAAAAAATATTTAAAAATATTTTTGCCCTTTAAAACTATCACTTAAATGCATAGACATAATATTTTAGAACTGAATGCTCAATACATTGGAATAGTTGCTGATTTCCCAGAAAATGTCAACTTCTAGCTAAGAAACCAAGTCTTTTTTATGTAGAGTCTGTAACATGCATTATATATCCCTATACTTTCTGTTAATTTTAAGCACATTTGAAAAATTTTTAGTGTTAAAACCTAATTATATGTTGAATTAGCTGCAAATGCCCGGCTTTGCATGGTCTACCTCGAAAATAAAAGTTATGTCAAGTAAGGCATGTCCAACAATCAAGATTAAATAACAGAAAAAAAAACTAAAATTTCCCATCAAAATAATGATTCTTAAATTTGTTTAACGACAAATGAGGCAGTGAGAAGCAAAGAGATGTAAGTGGCAAAATGAAAAATTTGGAGATAACCAGTACACATGGTAGGAGTGAACCTCTCCTCTGTCTTGGGGCAAGAGATGGTACTAGTAGCCCTGATAGTCAGTGACAGCTCTAAGGTGGGGGCAGGGGGGAAATTGCCATCCTGTCAGAAACCTCTCCCCCCCCCCCCCCCCCCAATCGGGGAAAACTCCTACTTCCGTCGGGGAATTCCAAAAAATTTCAATGCAAAAGATTGATAAATTGCTAAAAAATGTCTCTTTTAATCACATCTTTGTTCAGTGCTGCTAATAAAATTCGTTATTCGTTACTTGCCACTTCCAAAAAAAGGAAAGTTTCCACAACAACTTCCCAGGCAATGGTCTACTAATGACATCCTCTCGTCGTCAGCCTTAGAGTGTTGTTGCGTCATGAAGAAATGGAGAGACAGACAGACTGAACTGGTCTGTCTATGCAACAAAAAACAGGTGTGATACAAACAGAGGGGTGTAAAAAAAGCCATAGGCGACATTCTAACAGGAATTTTTAAAAGAGAATGAGTAATGGTTAATCCATCGGTCGAGTAATAAAAAGGAGGGACTCGGAGAGCTATTCGGCAAGTACACCAAGGAACCTTGGACACTTAGTGGACCCAGATGGCATCAATTACATGAAAAGAGTTTTGTCACAAGAGAGTTGCAGTAATGCAGCCTTTGGAGTTTGACTCATCTGAGTACAACAGATGATTTTGGTTAGCGGTGTTCTAAAATTTGGTCTGGTGAGTTTACTGGGCATAAAAGAAAGTGCAGTTTGTGTTATATTTTTCGTCGTAAGGATCCGGAAGACATTTTCTTTGAAAAGAAGATCCTGTTGGAGATACTAGATAAAAATTGCTTCTTCCATCAAAAGAGTAAGAAGTAAAAAAGTTACTTTCCATTGAAAGGAATGATTTGTTTTGTTTTTAAATTTGTGTATTATTCTTTTTTGAATGCCATGTGCATAACAAAAAAAAAAAAACACTCGTGATAACGTTTAATCGATAAGCAAATTGGCCGATTAACGATTAATCAACTGTTCATAATCGGCCGATTATTGATGAGGATAATTTTTGATACTACAATTCCTCCATCACATTTTTTTTCTTTCAAAATAATGCATCAAAATTTCATCCAATCTCTGTGAGTAAAGTTTCCTATTTATGTTAACTAAATATGGAAATTAAAATATTTAGTTTACAGTTGCCTATATTCAGCGGACGCTTTAACATAGTAGCTACTCTTTTGTTATTAGTAACTACTTAATCCAAGACTTATTCCTTATAGTAGGGGAGATAGCGACCGAAATTTTACGACAATATATATAAGGCCAGAATTTTTTTAAATATTAGATTAGTTTACTTAAAAGAAGAAAACGCGAGTCTACCAAAAAGTTATGGTTGCAATAATTAATAAAAAATTTTGCAATGTGTTGCAAAAACTTGTGAAATTGTCTTATATATATAAGGCTGAAACTCGGTAATATTATTGATTACGTATAAACATAACGAAAAATATATGTCTACCGCGTCCGAAGCGTTGCCGTGCCATGTCTACCACCCACGCAAGGTGCGAAAAAATCAGTCAATTTTGACTTAAATATATAAGCCTAAAATTTTTTTTAGTAACTGTTTACAATGTATGAAATATAAAAACAAAAGTCTACCAGTTGTGTTATGTTGCAAAGGCATGATAGACGTCACGGAATGTCCGACCTCGTACCTCTATGTACCGTTTATCGGGCCGCTAGCGCTAGCTCGAAAAAGTTTGCTTGTCGTCGCGAAATTTCAATAAATAAAACTGATTTATTTTTTAATAAATAGTTTAAATCCTGTTTTTATTAAAATTTTTAGTCTACCGTGACTAAGAGGTTGCTTAGTCTTTGTAGACGTTGCTTAAATTATAAAGTAGTTGGAAAAGTATGATTATTTTATCTTTTCATTCTTTATAAATGGAAATTTTTCAATTATTATTTTTTTTTTTTCATGATTACGATTTTCTGTCATATTTAAATTGATATTCATATTTTTGTTACATTATTCATATATATATATATATTGACTTCTTCAAAAATATTTTGAATCACCACCTTTTCAAATACATTTCGTAAATGGGGAAGTAAAGCTGTTTATTCATCTACTGCGAAGAAAGGAGAAGGGAAGGACACTCCTTTAATAACCTTGGGTCTGGGGCCTGAGTAAGGCCCCTATAGTGGAGGACCTGACGCATCCGCCATTTGGGAGCAAACTCGATCCAGTGCTTCGCGGCGATAGCATTGCTGCTGATGTTTATATTTCTTTAGCATATGTTAAATTGGGTCAACAGATAATAGCCATCTGCAGAACTGAAAAATCTGTCTTACTGCATTTACTGGAAAATAACAGATTTTTTTAAAAATAATAAGCACTTTTCATAATGCACTCAAAAGTACAAAATAACTTTTCTGGGTCAGAAAGGACAATTTAAGAATTCCTGTAGTTCTCAAAAATTTCCAAGAAAATGACACCACAAACGAAGAAAAGTGCGGTTCTAGTCATGTAAAGAATGTTTTACCATTATCTAGCTTTCAATCATAAATTTGAGTGTTGAAACACGCATTTTTTTTCCTTAATGGGAAAGTTTGGTTTAAAATGACTTGAGCGCACTTTTCTTCGTTTGTGAAATCTTTTTCTTCAAAGAATTAAAAACTACAGGAACACTTAAATTGTCCTTTCTGACCCAGAAAAGTTATTTTGTCCTTTTGAGTGCATTATGAAAAGTGCTTGTTATTTTTTTTAAAAAAATCTGTTGTTTTAAAGTTTTTCGTTTTCAAACAAAATTTTAGAATTTGATTTTTTAGCATTAGGTTGTACCTTAAGGTTAAACAAATCATTTAAAAAAATCTGAAGTCTGTAAGTGGTCTAGTAGCTGAGTATACGCAAAAGAATGGTTCACAACATATAAGTAACTTGGGATAAAGATCCTAATACGTCTTTTTACTTAGCCCCGTTATCGATTATGGGCATAGATGCATAGATGAGGATAAAAACCCTAAGAAAGCAACGTCAGTGAATAAATTTCATTCTTGCTCCAGAGAGGACTTGATTCAAAATTTTCATTATGATTACTATTAACATTACATTTGCAAGGCAACAAAATTCGTAACAATGGATTTTATATTTAAACATTTAATGGGGAAATAACATCAAATTTGCTTTTTTCCATCCTAACCGAAATAATGATGTTACTTCAGAATTTTAAATTTTCAGCCTTAAGTTGTACCTTAAGATTAAGCAAATCATTTAGTAAAATCCAGAAGTCTCTTAGTAATCTAGTTGCTGAAGTATAAGCAAAAGTACGCCTCAGATTACTCCATGACAATCAGGCCAAGTGTAATAAAAGTGCTTAAAAAACATCAATTCTGAACAACCAAAATTTCTCATCTATGATGGATTCTTTTTATTATATCTAATGAAAAAAATTCCATCATCTAATGATATTGAGAAAATTATTAAGTATGTTCAGCAGTATTCGTAGTAATTGTTTTCGACACGTACCCCGTTTCCTTCCATAAAAGATAACGAACATATCGTCGCCTCAGAGCAACAGTAAAAATATCTAATCCCAGAAATAACACTAAGATATCTTACTGTTGTTCTGCGGCGACGATATATTAAGCGGAACTCAAGAGGTCAAAAAATTCAGATAGGAGACTCTGCAACACGTCCCTCTGACTTTTTTAATCAATTAAAAAATATTACTTTTAAAGAAGATTTGCTAGAATATTTACTAACGAACTGGGAACGAGATAACAAAGCGATTTATTTTGAAGATAAATTTGTGTATATTAACTACAAACAGTGTTATAGATTTGAAACCATCAACAGAAAAGTTGTAAAAATAGTCGATCATACTCAATCGTGCCCCAGACCGCGAAGAATCCGACACAAAAATGATTTACCATCTTTGTAATTTTTGAAGAGCTGCAGCCTCCATATGACATCCACCTACGATGTTCCGATACTGATGTATTAGTTATAATATTGGCTAACATGAAGTTTTTGAATTCTTAAATAAAGGTCTGGATGGAAGTTGGTGTTGGAAAATCATTAAGAGGTATCAATGTCTATGAACTTTACAAGAACTTAGGAGAAACCGTTTGTTCCGCCTTGGTTGCTTTACGCGCAATGACTGGTTGCGATCAAAATCCGGCTTTTTTCCGAAAAGGAAAAGTTCGACCTTACGTTCTATTTACAAAGTCGGAAGAATACACAGGAGCGTTAACAAATTTGAGTAAGCCATCGCACAATGTAAAATGCATGTCGCAAATTCGAATACAACTCGAATTTTCGGAAGAGTTGTGCGCCGAATGTACAGACAAAATAAAAAGGAAAGAATTAATGATGCAAGAACCATGACGTTTTTAGAAGTTTATAAAAATTTTGAAAAAAGATAAAGTAATTCTCGAAAACGTGAAGAGTTTTGATCCGTCATCCTTAACCCTATGTTAGTCTGAACTTCGTGAACATTTCCTCAGAACAGCTTGCATTTCGCAAATTTGGACAAATTTTCATTTAAAAAATCTGACAAGCTTATCACCTCTTGATTGTTGGTGGAAAATTGAGGACAACTCAAAAGTTTTTAAATGGTTTACTGAAAACAATTTCCGCAAGCAATAAAAGATGTTATATTCGAAGCATAGCCTTCTGCCTCACCACGTCGAATTTTCGAAACATCGCTTCGAGGTGCACTCTCCCATGCTACGAACTAACTTTGTGCCAAATTTCATGAAAATCGGCCGAACGGTCTAGGCACTATGCGCGCCACAGAGATCCAGACATCCTACAGACATCCTCCGGACATCCAGACAAAGAGACTTTCAGCTTTATTATTAGTAAAGATTAATTAATATGTAAAGAACTGTTTATTTGATTATTTTTAATTATTTATTGTTATGTAAGATCGATGCGAAAAATTTTATTTCATAAGTACTTGATCGTAAAAAATAAATAAATAAAAGAGGCATAATTTAAAAGGTCAAGACATTATTAATGAAAAATGAACTTCACTATAATTTTGTACATAATTTTAATTTTAATAAAATATTTTTTAATTTCGTTTCAATGTTAAAATTATTTTTTTTAATATGCTTAAATCATTCATACTTTTCCAACTACTTTATAATTTAAGCAACGTCTACCAAAGACTAAGCAACCTCTTAGTCACGGTAGACTAAAAATTTTAATAAAAACAGGATTTAAACTATTTATTAAAAAATAAATCAGCTTTATTTATTGAAATTTCGCGACGACAAGCAAACTTTTTCGAGCGAGCGCTAGCGGCGCGATAAACGGTACATAGAGGTACGAGGTCGACATTCCGTGACGTCTATCATGCCTTTGCAACATAACATAACTGGTAGACTTTTGTTTTTATATTTTATACATTGTAAACAGTTACTAAAAAAATTTTTTGGCTTATATATTTAAGTCAAAATTGACTGATTTTTTCGCACCTTGCGTGGGTGGTAGACATGGCACGGCAACGCTTCGGACGCGGTAGACATATATTTTTCGTTATGTTTATACGTAATCAATAATATTACCGAGTTTCAGCCTTATATATATAAGACAATTTCACAAGTTTTTGCAACATATTGCAAAATTTTTTATTAATTATTGCAACGATAACTTTTTGGTAGACTCGCGTTTTCTTCTTTTAAGTAAACTAATCTAATATTTAAAAAAATTCTGGCCTTATATAAATAATGTATTAAAAATACCCTACTATTATGAGAATTGTAAGGTAATCTTAAAGCACTAAGCTAAAGGTAGGACATAGAGAAAAGTATTGACATATGAAGCATGTTACCACATCGTAAATGCTCATATTTATTCAAAACAGAAAAATTAAATAACAAAATTAATATTACTTCAACCATCAATTTTTGTTCCAAAAAAAAAAAAAAAACCCTTGAAATATGTACTACATGAAATTTTAAAAAATCAAATAATAAGTGAAATAAAGAAATAAAGTGAAGGTTTATTTAGTGTAAGAGGAAATATATATGGATTAACAAAAAAAAAAAGTTCATGGCCTGGCAATGCTGGAATACTAATGTTTCCGTAGTTCTAGACTGAATTCTTCATAATAGTGTTATGTGAACGTCAGTTGTGAAGATTTATTTACATATTTCATTCAGTTATGCACAAATTTTGCATTTTTTGTCATTTTTTTATTGTTAATAAATTTATTTCATATTGGTTTCTTGTTCAAAAATTCTTAAAAACTTAAAAAATCATTAAAAAGTATTTGAAAAATATTTTCTTGTCGATGAATTGGCAAAATTTGGCAGATTATGGCCCCTTACGGATTACTGCCGATAAATCAGGGCATCCATAGTTGAATTATGCAGTACCGTTATCTGACACATTTGTTATTAACCTTAAAAGATAGTTGTAGAATGTAATCTGGTGTTTTGTTATGAAAAATGATGGGTAAATTCAATTTCAGACGTGGAAATAAAATTTAAAAAGTACTATGATTTGCATCGATAAATGTGAACTAAAGAAGTGAACGTTTAAATTTAAACCTTTTTTTTTAATGAAAAAAAAGTCAGAACAATAAAGAAACCTAATATATGTGCCTAAGTTTTACAAGTGAAAATACACACACATGCACGCACAAAGAGGGGCCGAAAACATGTATGTTTCCAATTTAAAAGAAAAAAAAATCTAAATATCATGAAAATCTCAAAAAAGAAGAGAAAAATACATAGGCCACACACACACACCACACAGAAATAAGTTTACAATAAAAGAATAGTTGAAATAGAAGGTTAGAATAGTTACAGTAGCAGTTCTAAATGTTTGAAGGTAAAAAAAACGGTAATGGAACAAAACTTGATTATGAAATCATGTGGCATGATGTGTAAAATTAAATAAAATGGAAAAAGGGACTAATAATACTTCAAGTTATCAACTTGATCCAAATAGTGAAAAAAACATTTTTACTCAGTTCTCAGAATTTCAATTTCAATCAAGTTGAGTTATTATCATGGAAATTGAATATTTCTAATAATAAACAGTCGACTGTTTAGTTAACAAAGAAAATATCCAAAAAGATAAAAGCTGGCTGAGGCTTTCCCACAGCATTTTAAAATTAAAATAAATGAAAGATAAGGAGGAAAGGATCCCCTAACCTAATACTTTTAGGCAACCAAAGGTAAGTGAAAATTATGTTTTTTAGAACGTTAATTTCGGAAGACATCTGAAGGAAAGTTACCAAACAACATCTCTTCCCCGAATGCCATCAAAGATGGCCCACAATTGAGTATTTAAAACTTCATTTTCCTAAAATGATCTGAGGAAGAGTCTCGAACCCTATTTCTTCCCTAAGCATCACTCAAGGTGACCTACTGTTACGTTTAAAAGACTTTAATTTCGAAAAAATTTCCGGGGTACTACCCCGAACCCTACCAGGCCCAGATCTATAAATTTTGGGTCCCCTGCAAGAAAATCTAATGGGCCTCATCTGATGGGCCCATTCAGTGTATACTTGCAACAGTGTGATATCAGTGTATACTTGCAACATTAATAAGTTTTAGTGGTAGTTTTTTTTTTTCAATTCCTTGGGTCACTGAGCCCTTTAAGGACGTGGGCCCCGCACTGTGGGTCTGTGGGTACGCAGATTCGGGCCTGAACCCTACATTCTCAAATATCATCCAAATTGTCTAAAATTTAGATTTTAGGATTCAGTTTCGAAAATTTGTCAGAGGATAGTCCTATTCCCTGGTGATCTAAAAGTGGTTTTAACTGCTGCCTTTCCCCGGCTTTCCCAGACGACCCAGGCTCCATTCCTCGCATGGGTCATCAGAAAAACTTACCACTTCTCTCGTGCAAACAAGGAAATCTAAAAGGCTTCCTGCTAATAGATAGAAAGTTGTTGAGAAAAAGACAGAGTCCCTGAACTACTTCCTTAACCTCTAAGATTCACAAAGACAACCTAAAACCACGTTAAGACTTCAGTTTTGAAAAAATTGTGAAAAACCTCCACCAATTTCCCTTCCTTAACAACATCGATGATCGCTTAGAATTGCACTTAAGTTTTATTTAAATTTCAAAATACTTCCAACAAAGTGGATTGCCTTTTAGGCCAGTGCCAATAATGTTTGAGACCAAAAAAATTTAGAACAGGATAAAACCAGTTCGAAAGGTAAGAAAATCTAATAACATTAATAGGAAAAATAAATTACGGGCAAGCTGAGTTCGGGAAGGGGGGGGTGTAGGGGGGTTTAAGGGGGGGGGAAACGGTTTATCACGATTTCCGGAAAAACTAAGAGTCCTATCGAAAAAAACTAAATTGCAAAGTTGTTGGTAATAAAAAGATCTACAACTTTTGCATTTGCACTTTTTTTCTATAACCTCAAAATATATGCGAAAAATTCAAAAAACCGACTTTTTGGTTTTTTATTTTTATCTCCCACAAAAAAAATTTTTTTCACTAAATTTAATGAAAAGTTACCTTATTATGTCCCAAATACACTGTAATTTTTTGGATTTAAAATATTTATTTTTTCTCCTTATTTTGGTTCAGTAGTAAAAAAGCATCAGAATTTTCAATCAAAAATTCTCACGTCAAAATATCTGATTTTTTTAAAAAATCGGAGCAAGTTTTTTTCGTTGGAATCTCTACTTTTTGATGGTATAAAAAACAATATACAATACTATGGAAACTTTTCGCAAAAAATGAAGAAAATCAAAAAAACTCGAATTTGAAAAAAAAAAAAAATCATCACTATGTAAAATTTTAAGCTATTTTTTAAATAAACAGCAAACACAATAATTAACAGCAAACACAATTGGAAAACTGATTATTTTTCATAATATTCAAGGTTACACAGTTCGAAATTGAGGAAATTACTCATTTATCCCATCCTACAGTGTAGCTTGCTATTCTTAACTCCAAAAAACTATAGGGGACACTGCAGTCACCGTCTAATGGTGGATGAGAAGGGTATAAAAACAAATGCATGCTGTAGCTTGATTTTTAATTATTTTAATATATTTTTATTTTCAGTTTGTGTCAATGTAACATGAAAAATTTCATTTTTCGAGTAATTAAAGTGTACATTTTGCTAAGGAGCTTAAAATTTTTACATAGTTATGACTTTTTTTTTTTTTTTTTTTTCAAATACGAGTTTTTTGATTTTTCTTCATTTTTTGCGAAAAATTTCTGTAGTATTGTATATTGTTTTTTATACCATCAAAAAGTAGAGATTCCAACAAAAAAAACTTGCTACGATTTTTTAAAAAAATCAGGTATTTTGACGTGAGATTTTTTGATTGAAAATTCTGATGATTTTTTACTACTGAATCAAAATAAGGAGAAAAAATAAATATTTTAAATCTAAAAAAATTACAGTGTATTTGGGACATAATAAGGTAACTTTTCATTAAATTTAGTGAAAAAAAAAATTTTTTTGTGGAAGATAAAAATAAAAAAACCAAAAAGTCGTTTTTTTGAATTTTTCGCATATATTTTGAGGTTATAGAAAAAAAGTGCAAATGCAAAAGTTGTAGATCTTTTTATTACCAACAACTTTGCAATTTAGTTTTTTTCGATAGGACTCTTAGTTTTTCCGGAAATCGTGATAAACCGTTTTCCCCCCTTTAAACCCCCCTACACCCCCCTTCCCGAAATCAGCTCGCCCGTAATTTATTTTTCCTATTTATGTTATTAGATTTTTCTTACCTTTCTAACTGGTTTTATCCTGTTCTAAATTTTTTCGACTTTTTACCATTTTCAAAGCTATTGGCACTGGTCTATTTCCCCATAAATATAATTTAAGATTTTCTAAACTCCAGTTTCAGGTCCCAAATTTCAAAAAAAAAAAAAGCAGGGGAGATTCCCCAAATCCCCTTGCACCATTGAAATTGATTAAAATTGCATTCTTGGAACTTCAATTTTAAAAAACTTACTGGAGAAGAGTGTTTTGAAACCCATTCTTTTTTCTAAAAGTTACCAAAGATGACCAATAGTCGCATGTTTACGTCTTTAATTTTGAGAAATTTCGAGAGAAGTTCCCTCGAATGTTCCCTTACCCTAATACCACCAAAACAACAATTTCGAAAAATTAAAAGTTAGAGGCCCCAGATCCGTTGATTAGGTTCATTTTGCTGCTGTTTCTTGTTTTCTGTAAAAAATAGTACAGCTCTCCCCCCCCCCACACACACACTCCTCTGTTTTGCAGTTTCGTGACCTCACAAAGACCGCCTTTATCGCAAAAGTCCATTTTTGCATTTTTAAGTTCATTTATAATTTACTATTTTTGTTTTGTGTGTCTCTACCGTTGTTATAGAAAATAAAACTTAAGTAGGTACATTTTTATCATTTAATCTAGTAGTTTCAATAAATATTGTTTACTTTTACATGAAAATAGGCTACAAATGCAAAATCTTTATTCGTTTTGTTAATGGTAAGTATGATTAATTTTTATTTATCATAAAAAACTGAAAGGTGGGTGGGGGGATTATAAACTTAAAAAATATATATCTATGCCCCCCATCGGGTAAGCTTGCCTCCCCGTCGCGCATTTCCTAGCGCCACCACTGTCGGTAATTGCTGCTTATACAGCATTATTTAGAAAAAAATTTCAATGAAAGCCTACCTATGATATTATCTTTAAATGCACTTTACTCAAAACTTGAAGATGTCCACTTACATCACTTTGCTTCTCACTGCCTCAAATCTAAAAGTCCCGAACAAATTAAATGCAACGCTATATTAATACAATTAAAACCTTTGATTATCATCTGCTGGCAGTTCAAAAAAAAGATAAATGGCGAAAAAATAATCAAAAAGAAAAGTTTTACTTCAAAGCAAAAAGCAAGAATTTTATTTGTTCACATTCAAGAAAAAAATCGCAACAGATCGAAAATGATTTTATTCACACTAACTTAAATTGAGCTAGTAGACAAATGATAAATTTCAGATTTGATAATGAAGTTCCATTAGGCTTAAAAATGCTTTTAACTTTTTTCCTGGTGGTTTTACAACTTTTTTTTTTTTAATTCAAAAGAAGTAAATCAATTTCAGGGGTATTTTTTGCGGTCTTTCGAATGAGATCTAAATCCAGAAAATGGGATAATTATTTCGAGCAGAAAAAGCCATTTAATGCCATTTTCGGGTCCTCAAATTAAAATTCGAATGGTTGGGTACTTATTTTGGCATTTGAAAAACCTCTCTATGTTCTTTCTCGTATGCTCAAGTACTTTCTGCAAAATTTGGTCGAGATCCAACACAAACTGTGGATTTGTATAAGGAACATACATACACACACTCATAAATATACATTATGAATTATATGAATTATAAAGTTATGTAAAGTTTATCCTAAATATTTTCAATAATGGAGAATGAGAGGTTTTTGTATTTCTGTGAAGTGTATACAGGGTCTGTATAAAAAGTAATGAGACTCATTTTTCTTGATACGACTATACCTTCCAAGGGCGCACAAATTATTTAGGTCCGTGGTGGGGATTTGGTGGGACTCACTCCGGTTCGCAGTCGCCTAGGAGTCTTTGTTCAGACAGCATTGTCGTTATAGTGTACCTCTGTTGCTAACGTGGGTTCCAGCTCCAAAATGCAGAGAACATTTGAGCAGCGTTACACAATTAATTTGTGTGTGGAACTTGGTAAATTGGCTTCAGAGACTTTAGAGATGTGTAAGCAAGTGTTTGGAGATAATTGTCTGTTAAAGGGGCATGTGTTTCGGTGGCACAAGTGTTTCAAAGATGGCCGGGAGAGGGTCGAGGATGAATGTCAAATAGGGTGTCCGTCAACCAGCAGAACTGACGTAAATGTGAATCGTATGCGTGTTGTGCTGAATTCGTACCACCAGTTAAATTTGGGAATGATTGCAAATGAATTTGGACTTGATAAAATGAGAGTTTACAGCATCATCACTAAAACTTGAGAAATGCTGTAAACACCTGCTTCATCCTCCAAGATTCCCTGGTCATAATGGTATTTCTATGCCTTCCCAGCGGGCCAACAACCACTATTTAGCCCCAGCAAACTTCTTTCTATTCCTGATGATGAAAACATCACAAAAGGGCATACCATGGAACTCTGGATGCGGTGATAGCACTAGTACTGTCCAACCACGGATTGCATGGAATTTTAAAACATCCAGATAAGACGAATCTATGTGAATAAGGGGGAAAAGTAAAAATTTGATGCGCGTATTCCGTTCATTTGAATGAGACTTAGCTTCTGCAAAAGCTGACATCGGTAAAAAATCTTAGATTCGTCCATTTCCGGCTGTAAAACGGATGTTTGACTTTCCATACAATCCGTGGTAGACAGTGCAAGACTTTTAAAGGACATTCTGGAAGCAGACTACAAAGCAACCTTCAAAGCTTAGAGTACTCGCTGGGATAAGTGTGTGCAAGGCTAAGGGGCTTATTTTTTTAGGATGACTATTAATATCTGAAATAAATTCTTAGAACCCTGCTCAGTCTCATTATTTTTTATACAGACCCTGTAGTGTGTAACAGCTAGATACTGGGAAATGCCCCAGAAGGGAAGAAAAAGGGTGCTTTAAAGTGCTTTATTTTTATTTTTATTTTAGAGTGGAAAAAACTATGAAACAATTCACTTTTTTGCTTTTATTCAAAAAAAACTTAAAATGTTTTTGAATTCTTTCTGTCCAGTACAAACGCTTTGCGCAGGCCTGCTAGTTTACTTTTATTGTGTGTTTGATACATCAACTAATTTTTTACATTAATTTCAATCATTTTTTTTCAACTTATGTAGGCTGTTAAAAAAAATATGTATGTGACTATTGCTATGTGACACCTGCACATTTCTTTTCCTAAATGGCTAAAACTAAATTTAAATATACTTTTGAAAGCATGATGTGTTCGAACTTTCTTGATTTCAAGCCATGTTTTGTTAAACATATTTTGTAATCTTACATGGATTTTTTTCTGCCTTAAGATTCGTCGTAGTATTCGACCACTTTTCCAAGGAAGCAAGTATATGTCCAGACTGTATGATATTCTTACCTGTATCACAACCAGATTTGCTTTAGCTTACATTGTCTTTCCATTCATACTTCTTGAATGCAATGCTTCAATTGCTGTTTATGCGTGAGTATTATTATTAGTTGTAATAGTAGTAAATGTTTTATTTTGAATTAAGTAATTTCTCTCAATGTGCAAATTTTTTATTTTAAAAAGCTGTGTAACTACATTTTTGAAAGTGTTCAAAAACTTTTTTTAATGCATTTAGTTAAAAAGTTGTTTAATCAAAGTTCATTTAAAGGGAGGAAACCAGTTTCGCATACCAAAATTTTAATTTTTTTCGTGATTTTTTTTAACTGGAAAGAAATGATCAGAACTTCTTTAAACTTGGAGGATATTTTATTCATTTTTAGAAGCACACCTTGTAATATTTTAATGTCCTTTCAACCAGAACTAGTGGAGTTAGAAGCTGCTGTCCATAGGCGGTCCAGCATCAGAGATTGTTGCTCGTAGGCATTACTGAAGCTACAATTTTTGTCTGTAATCATTATATTTTTTTTCTGGTTAACAATATATCTCCTAAGAATATGAACCTGATTGTGATCAAAAAAGTTGAAAATTGCATGTTTTTGAGGTGTTTGATTACAATGTTATGTTTTTCTACCATTTGTTTTTTACATTTCTTGCGATTAAAAAAAAGTATTTTTATTAATAATACAGTGGAATCCGCTTTATGGGACCACCGGTTAATAAGACTAGCCGCTTATTCGGACCAAATACTAAAGAACCAAATCATTTCCCATTACATAAACCTGAAATAATTCGCTTATTGGGACCAAAAATCCGCTTAATCGGACCAAAAAACATGAGAAGAAATGAGAGAAAAGACTAGAAATTGTGCGTTTAGAGCGAATTTGGTCAGCAAACTTAGTAAATATTTCATTAAAATTAATAGTTTTTGTAAATTTCAATAAAGTCCAGCAATTTATCAAATAGATTTGTTTTATCAAATTTCAGCCAGATGGCGGCACTATTTCAGCAAAGTTTAAAGTTCAGTGAAATTTTTCATTTCTTCATTTTAGTTAACACGCATAATAAAGAAAATTATTTCGATGAAATGCTATAATTATAAAACATGTAATTTTATTATTTTGGAATATTTAGTAACTGTTAAGTGCTGTTTAGAATTTTTCACTTTTGTTTTTTATTTCCTTCTGCTTATTGACTTGAATTGATATCAATCGAAAATTACGTAACTGAAACCGTATCGCTCTCAACACGTTGTTAAAGGGGAGAAAAAGGTTTGTTTACGTAGTGAAAATGTCACATAGGGATTTAACATTAGCTGAGAAAATTGAGTTCTTAGATCAGATTAAGAAAAATCCGCCAAATAGTAGTCAGCGTCAGTTGGCGAAAATCACCGGCTTAGGTAAGACAACAATTGTACGATTAATGAAACAGGAGAAAGAGCTGCGAGAAGAATGGACACTACGTGAAGAACAACAAGGATCTTCTCGAAAACGGAAGTGTGAAGGCAAGAATCCAGATGTCAAAGAAGCCCTTAATGAATGGTTTGCCGTTGTTACTGGACGCGGTGTGTGAGTAAGTGGCACAATGTTAAAGTGCAAAGCAGAAGAACTCGCCAAAAAGCTGGGTCACAATGATTTCAAAGCTACGGACGGTTGGCTATCTTGATGGAAAGTTAAACGTGACATAAAATTCAAGAGAGCACATGGTGAGAAAGAAAGTGCTGACAGTGTTGGAGCTGAAGAATGGAAATCTACAAAACTACCCAAGTTTCTTGAAAAATTTTCAGCAAATGACCTCTACAATCCCGACGAAACCGGGCTGTATTATCGTGCATCACCGGATGGCTCCTTAACTTACAAATATGTAGCACTCCAATATTTTTCTCCAATATTTGTGCTTTATTTACGTTGTTTTTTCAACTTAATCATAATTTTTCATTTATGCAGCACTGTCTGGGTCTAAAACAGCAATGGATCGCGTAACTGTCTTGTGCTGTTCAAACATGTCAGTAACGGACAAGAAGAAGCTGTTGGTTATAGGAAAAGCTCCAACCCTCGCTGCTTTAAGGGAATCAGATATGACAATTTGCCCGTTGTATATCGGGTAAACAGAAATGCATGGATGACATCTGCCCTTTTTCAAGAATGGCTGAAAGATTGGGATGGAGATTTGCAACATCAGTCAAGAAAAATTACTCCTTCTTGACAACTGTTCAGCACATTCCCATTTGGATTGCTTGAAGAACATCGAACCAGAATTTCTTTCTCCTAGGACCACAGCTTTACTTCAGCCTATGGACATGGGAATCATCAAAAATTTGGAGACCTTCTATCTTGCAAAATTAGTTAATCACATCCTTGTAGCTATTAAAGACGGTTTACTGAGCTCATCGTTAACAGCCAGAGAAATCTGTACTAAGGTCAACATTCTACAAGCTATCACATTTGTGGCTGATACCTGAAAAAAAGTGAAGCCTGAGACCATTCAAAACTTTTTCTCACTGTGGTTTTAAGAGTTTGGGGATAAGGGTTGACATTGAATGTGAAAACATTGCAGAAAATTTGGGACTTCAACATGTCGAAAATTGCAAAGAGTTTTTAAACATCGACAGCGAACTTCAATGCTTCGATGAGAGTGAAGATTACGAAGCAGTAATTGCATGGGTAGAAGTAGTCCTATATATCCTATATTTCCTATATTTTTGAAATTGTCCTATATTTCCTATATTCTTTTAGTTTGTTATACAAAATTGTAGAAATTTACCATTGAAAAGCTTTTTAGTCACTTGATTCGCACTTTCTTTCACGACTTGCCAATTCAAGACTGCTTAAAAGCAAGATGCTTGTTTATTTATTTATTTATTTATTTTTTTTGGGAATCTTTGCCAGCACCTGTTTCTTTAAATTTTGTAGAGTATTTTTGCCAAAATTTCAATTTGTTTTAAGAGAAAGCTTCAATGATCTATATTTTATGACAAGCTCTCCAAACTATTGATGAAGCACTTTGCCAATGAATTTTCACTAACAACAAAATGTGGGAAGATTCAGCCGCTGTTAATGTTAAAAAAAAAGGTCTATTTGAAATATTTAAATGTAGGTAATTATGCAAAAAAAAAGATAAATTAACCCTGCCTGGATTCAAAATTTGAACTTCTTACTAAAATCAGAATTTTACATTATTTGAACACTATATTTTTAGCAGAATTGGTTATTGAAAAAAAGGCTTTTCATAAAATTTAAAAAATAAATAAAATTTTTACAGGATCCTTCCATTGATACGTCACCATCTTGTTAAAAATTTTGAGGAATGCGGATTGGATGTTACTTGGATGTAAATTAATTCATTTTGGAAAAATACTTTGTAATGATAAAAATTGATCAGCTTTCTAGATGTAAATAATAGGTTTTTTAGTAGTGAAAGTCTTAAACAGCTTTCATAAGATGTAGCATCAGTTGAAAGAGGTTTTCTCGCAAACAACAAGATACTGACATAAGAAAGATCATCTTAAAGCTTTGACTCTATAATAAGAGTTTTTTAAGGTTCATTAAGGTACTGCAATTGGGAACCAATAAATTATGCATGCATTACCAAGGTAAGTGTTCCGTTTTATCATGATTTATCATAGTACTAAATACAAAGAAGACATAAAGAAATGGGAAATTCTTGTAGAGATGCATAACAATCAGAGGCAAAAGAAAAGGTTCATGTACCTTCCAAAAAAAAAAACTTTAGTGAAACTTAGGGAAAAAAATTATTTTGTAGGCTGATAAATGTAGGCAGTCAAGGCATAGAAAAAAGGCCTTAAACGTAAATACATATATATGTATAAACTTTTTTTTCTGAAGCTATTCATTCAAGAACTGCATACTCATTCTAAGTAAAAGTTATAACTTTTATTTGGGTTTTTTAACTGTATGCAATATGATTAATTGAAGTCAATGATAATAATTTATGCAAGAATATCTAGATTATATATACTATGTATTGTTTATTTTTTCATATCAGTATTATTCATAAAAGGTGTCCTATGTTTGTCCTATATTTTTGGTGGAAAATGTCCTATGTATTAAAAGTTGATCACTTCTACCCCTGTAACTGTTGATCGAATAGCATCAAAACACATAACAGAAATGGAAAACCAGGAAAGCAACAATGATGTGTTTAACACGCTGGAGAAAGTAACAAACCAAGATGCAAGGAGATGTGTTGAAACTTTGTGTCACTATTTCATGCAAGATGAAAATGAAGGCAGTCCCATGAATGCGTTAAGCATTTGTGCTGATTTTGTTCAAGTGCAGTGCGTCATAAGAATGCGACAAATTACATTGGATAAAATTTTACACCGCTGATTGACACATTTGGTAGGATTTTGAAAAATGTATAATTCATGTGTATTATGTATTGTTCATATACTGATGAATGTTAGGTTAACTTGTTTTAATTTTTTTTTCAAGGAATAAATTTTATACACAGTGTTATTACCTGTTTGAATGCTATTTTAAACCAGTATGCATATTACAATTTTAAAATATAATGTGTAGCATGTTTAGTTTTACCACTGAGGTAACTTCGCTTAATCGGACCAGCCGGTTATTAGGACAAAAATGCCCCCGTCCCGATGTGGTCCTATTATCCGGAATCGACTGTATTGTCAAAGAGTTAGTTTCATATAGAGAAAATTGAATAAAGAATATTCACACAAATTTTCAGAACAATTGGTCAACAACTCTTTGAGCTAGAATGCCCACCAGTTGAAAAAGTTGTTTTGAGAAAAACGCATTTGAAAAAAAAATGCTGTCAACGTTCTCAAATCTCTACAGTCATTTTAAATGTTCATAGCATTGGAACTAATTGGAATTTTTCACTTAAATTTTGGCAACACATTTTATGACTTAAAAAAAGTGAATTGTTTAACCCGTCTAAACTGGTTTCCCCCCTTAATCATCCATTATATTTCCAAAATGATTTTTTTTTTTCCTTTCAGGAAACTGAATTTTATGGGCCACTTTTTAGCATTAGCTGCAATTTTCTTCTTACCTTGTTGTGTTCCACCAGTTGCCAGATCTAATAGTCTTTGCAACCGGAAAAGTCATAAGATCGAGTAGTCATACCCTTCTGCTCCAGAATATAAGCATGTTTTAGCCATGAGTATGAAAATCAAGATCAATTCTGTAAGCAGAAAAATATATTCATTATTGATTAATATATTTATAAATATAATTATTTATGTAAGTTTTTTTATAACTTTACTAGCTGGAAACAGTAGTTATTCAAATGTTTTTAAAAAGAGACACACATTAAGAAGCTTTTATAAAAATCAATATTTTTGTTGAATTTATGCCAATTCTGCACTGTGATTTGTAATTTGTGAACCATTCAATTTAAGTATTGAAATTAGTGATGTACATTATGAATTTTTCAATGTAGATTTGCAATGATGTTGTTCAATTTTGCTTTTACTGCAAATGAAGGCTTGTAAAATTACTAACTTAGGTACGTAATTTGATACTTACACTTCATGCTATATAACTATTTTCAACTTACTGTGGCATTAAAATAACATCATTTTATTGTTGTCAAACGAAATACTACTAACCCTTGCCTTTACATGTTTACTTTTTCTTACGGTCTTTACTTTATTTTATTTTTTTTATATATATATATATTTGTTTTTTTTTTCAACATGCTTCTATACATTTTCTTAAGTTCTTAAAGTGAAATCAATTTTCAGAGCCAAAAAGAAAAAAGAATAACACATCCATTAAAAAATGCATTTAGATCAATGTGTGTCATGTGTAAATGTAACTTTAGTCAGAAGATGATCGGTGTTCTTAGTCAAATTGATGTTGTGCCAAACATATTGATTCATTTTAAAATGTGTTGTGAAAGTCCAAACCAAAATGTTTGTACTTTGATATTTCCTTTACATTCCAAAGAAATATTTAAAGCTATAATGTGATAAAACTAAAATATTTAGAAGTTATTTATTTTTAAATTAACTATGATTGTAATTATTGTATATCCATATATCTTCTAACTGAATTGCTTTTAAAGCTGAATTTGTTTTAATGAAATTTTATACTTTTGTTTATGCATGATTATAAATGCTAAATTACCAAAGTGGTTAAATTAAGTTGATATTTAACTCTCATTCAAAATCGTTTTAAAATTATAATGTTTGAAATTTCTTGTGTATGAAATGTCTAATGTAGTTAATGAGAGCTTGAATTTTTACTAGCTCTTGCTAGCTAAACATTTGACATTTTCATTTCTTAGCAAAAAAAAACCCTGAGATTAGAAATTTAGACATTTTATAATCAGAAAATTAAAATTTTATAAGCTATGGCTGAAAGGTGTATTATGAGGAATTTGAACAGCCAAAAGCAAAAATTATATTTTTCAATAAATTTTTTATATTTTTAAATTTTAATATATTTTTAAAAATTGAACTGGTTTGCTTAGCTGTAAACTGAAATTTTTAAATCTTGGAAAAAAATTATTTATTAACCAATTTTAAAGTAAAAATTATTTGTCGTGATTAGTTTCAACTTTATGTAATCTATGTGCATTGTTCAAGTGGCCAGCAATGTTGCCATTTTTACCAATCACAATCCCATTTTTTAATCAAGCATATTTTTTACTTCAAATGAATGGAAACAAAACAGAATAAATCAATACAGTTTTCTCTCTCTTCCTTCATTTTTTTTTTCATTTCATTTATTTCTTTATGTGTAGTTAATGGGACAATTATGTGTATAATCTCTTTTCTTATCTAACATTCTGCATTTTTCCCTGTTTTCTACTTTTACTGTGCAATTATAACGTTTTGACTGTTGAGGGTTTATATTATATATATATATATATATATATATATATATATATATATATATATATATTAGGGTGGTCCTTATTTATATGGGAAAAAAAAAATTTCGGAATTCAACAAGTGACGCCCCCTAGTTTTGTGACACTATAATAAAAAGTAACGTGTGCAAAATTTGAACTCGATCGGTCAATAATAACACATGCCCCTAGGCCGTTGAACTTTAACGCTTTTGATAATTCTCCCACAAATCTTCGAGTTTTTACTTCAGACCCAGTACATCGTTTCTCCTAGGTTTGCAAAATATTTTTACAGTGAGGTAGCACTAAAATTAATCTTTTTAATTACTTTATATCATCTAAAGATTTTACGTTGAATAAGAATGAAATAATGCTTTGAGAAACGTTCCTTAATCATACGCTTTTCTCAATGTATCTGGATAGTGTGTATTTGTTTCCGATAGTCTTGGACGGTCTGTAAAATCAATTGTTTCTGTGATTCATAATTTGGTAAATTAGTTATGAAATTCTTCGATTAATATTGTGCTCCTCTTTCAATTGCATCATTCACAATTTTCAGTATTTTAACAATATCTCTTCCCTTTAAATACCTTCCTTCATTTTCCGTGAATCAGGATCAAATAGGAAAAAATCTTTTAGTATTTGTAACTTATCAAACAGTTTTATTGACTCGTAATTGATTCTATTAAGAGGAAGATCTTTACTAAAAAAGTATTCCAAATCATCTACTGTTATCTGAAATTTGTTAAACAGTCATCAGGCACCTCTTCCTTATCACAAGCATTTTTTAGACTAGTCATTTCCTCTCTTCAAAGTTAATTCCTTCATCTATTACCGACAAAGCTACTAGTTTATCCCCTAAATACCATAAGTGATATATGAATTTTCCAATCACTGCTTCTGCTGCATGTTTGTCATCATTTTTTACGCTGCTAGTTTTTCAGACATATTATATTATTCAAAGGAGCTTCGATTGGGTTGCTGCGAAAAACCATATCTTCATACAGCATTTAATTGTAAAACAGCTTTGAAGGGCTTTCTTTTCATGTAAGGCCAATTAAAATTGTTTCCTAAATATAAAAATTTTCAAACAAAAATTCCTTTTGCCACCCGGGATAAGCTCCAGGTTGCCGAAAACATATCCCTGTAGGAGGAAATTCAGCAGGAAATATTATTACAAGTTACGAGAATTCTCTGTAATCTTTCTCAATTCCGCTTTTTACGAACAATAATATGTCATCAACTTCGTCTTTTAGAATTTAAGTGGTATGTGTACTTGATTGAAATGTTATAAGTTCTGAATGATGGAGATCTTTCCACTAAGTTTTGAAGTGCTTAAATAATTGAATATCTGATCTAGAACTAAGAAAGGCAAGAACTACTTTAAGGACACACTGTGCAGTACGATTTCAAGTGCATGATAATGGCAGTCCAAATGTAATATATCACCGTTCAGTTTTTGCTCCAAAAAATTGCATGCACAATTTATACGGTTGGTATTGCAAGTCGTTGTATCAAACACGACAGCTAGAGTAGTTAGCAATAAAGAGCTATCATCTAAGATATCATATACAACTGAAGAAATATCTAAGGAATTCCGAGTAGCTCTTCAAATTAGGACCTGAAGCAATCACGGTAATCCTGTCGGCGTTCTTTTTCCAGTTACATCTGAATGTAGCTTTGTATCCCTGTAAATAACTGCAAAATATAAATTTAAATTCATGAAATTTAATTTTACCTCTCGAAGATTTTCTCTTGATCTCTTAAGGAATTTACGATTGATCACTAGGTCATTTGGATTTAAATTTACTGCATCTACATAGGCTGTAAATAAATGAACAACATCTTTATCCCTAATGTGGCATTTGTCTAACAGTGATGAAAGGCGAGGTGATATCAATAGCTGGCAAGCTTTTTTGCATTGTGGTAGACCAGCTGTAGAAAACAAAAGTTCAACAGGTTAGGATAGATACACATTTCGGTATCTAAATCTTGTGAATCGCAATAATTTGATGATAATATAGAACTATGTACTGAAATAGAAGAAAATTAATTTATAGATTTCTACATTGTTCCGATCTGGATATTTTTTTTTTAATTTCTATTTTAACTATGTAAAATACAGTTTATTTTTATGTTAGGGGTAATCGAGGTAATTTTGTAAATCAACACCCGCAAAGCCTCGAGGAGGCAATTTGTTGTTGTCAAAGATCATTCATTAATGGCCATGTGTTTATCTTGGTGGGAAGAAACGTTCCCCTGCCGCTTGGTTGGAACAAGCGCAGAAAAGCGGTACGCTTGACCCAAGTGGCCATTGGTGTACATGTACCCTCTGTAACATGTTAAATTTTACAGAATGAAAGTGAGAGAATGGTCAGTTTGGAAGTAGCAGCACCTGTTGAGGTTCAAAATTACTTTAAATATAAAACGTTAGAATATTTTTACATAAAAATGAGAAAATCTGCAATTTTTTCTTCGATATTCAAAAGAGGGGACCCTAGGGGCACGTGTTAATATTTATGGATTGACTTAAAATTTTGCAAGGATCATTTATTTGTATAATGGAACAAATTGAGGGGGCGTCGCGTAAAATATCTGCAACTTCAAAAATAAGGACCACCCTAATATATATATATATAATTAAGCAATCAGAATTTCAAATATTAAACAAATTATAAATAATAAATGATGATAAAAAGGAAAAATGCAATAAGCTATTAAGTAGGAATAGATAAAGAGTGAATCCAGAGCTCATCAGCCGTGGAGGATTCATTAATTATGGTCAAAAGACCAAAATTTTAACTATGAACTAGAAGAGAAGGTTTAAGCTCCAGTACATGCAATATAGAGTAACAATGGGCAAAAGCACCACTTGCTAAGCTAAAAACAATAAACTAGAGCTCAAACCTAAAACTAAAAGCAGGGGGTTTTGCCTCGACTAATTAGGAAAACAAGTTCCGATAATTAGCCTTCCACGGGACAGTACCTGCCTATAACAAAATTGTCTTACCTTGAAATCCACGTAAACACAACCCAATCCATTGTTCAACCTGATAAAAATACATTCCAGTTGTCAACAAAACATTAAAAACATAAAAACATTTCCAGAAATCAGTCCATAGTCATACCGAGTCGCCTGTTTCGCACGTGTAAAAAATTCATCCACCCCGGTGATTCATAAAAAATGGTTTGTCACGGTTGTATCATACATTTACACAGTTAAACAGTTTCAAAAGAAGCGAAATGCTCATCGAAGGCTATACTTAAGCAAATGTTTTCAACTAGATTTTTAGGGAAGTTATTATTAAAAAGTAAGTTTTTGAGTACTGAAATTTCTTGCTTAAATGCAGAAACGGTATTGCAAATTCTTTTTATTCTGATAGCTTGCGAAACAATAATGCCAATAAAAACCTTTTTATTTAAGCAGGAGGAAAAATCTTGTAAGCTGTTAACTGTGAAATTGAATTCGCGTCTTTTATCATAGATTGTAGTGGAACAATTTGAGTCAATTTGTATGTTGATATCCAGGAAATTAAAGCTATTTTGATTAGAACTGGTCTTTTTGAGCATTAATGAACTATGATAAATAGTTTTACTAAGTTCAGAAAAATTAGGAAAATTTATACACAAAAGGTCATCGATGTATCTGCAACAATGAGGTGTAGGGGAAGGATTGTCAATTAAATATTTTCTCTCATAATATAAAAGAAAAAGGTTGGCTAATGTAGAGCTAAAATTAGCTCCCATTGCTATGCCATTAATTTGTAGAAAACATGAATTACCATTTTTGAAAAAATTATTGAAAATACAAAATTTAAAAAAAACCAAGAAAAAACAATTCATTAAAATCAAGGGAATCCTTGACCGAATTAAAAAGTTCTGAAACAGAGGAAAAAAGTTCAATGAGTGGGATATTGGTGAAGAGGTTTTCAAAATCAAAAGTTTCTAAGTAATTTATATCAAGCATATTAAGTAAATTGATCACTTCAACACTATTATTAACAATCCAGAACCAATTCATTTGTTGAAGTTTAAGTTGTTCAAGAATTTTTTTTGAGAAGCTGTTCGAGCTTTACACTCAGATTTTTTCCGATGGTGTTGGTGGCAGAGCAAATAAAGCGAAATCCAACAGGTGTTTTATGAAATTTTGGAATTGCATATAAGTAAGGTAAGTTAACAGAATCAGGATGTGGCAATTTAAAAAGTTTGTAAGCAGCAGCAAATTTTTTGATGATGGAGGATTCATTAAGTTTGGAGGAAACATAAGCGGTGGTTTTTTCTAGTTCATTTTTCAAAATATTAGCATATAATTTTTTGCAGCAGATAGAGTAATTAGAACTGGCTTTATCAACAACTGTAAAGACAAAGGCTTTTTTAAACTCATTAATGGCATTATTTTCATCAGCAGAGAGATGGAAGTATGAAGATTCTGTGTTAACAATATCACGTAAACGTGATTTCAGTTCAATTAAAAAGTGGTGTCTATATTCAAGAAATGCATTAAGTGGAACATTAAAACAATAGGAGATTTTTCTTGAAAAATATTCAAGTTCAAATGTGAGCTTATTAAAAGCTTTTAGGAAATTAATACGAAAATTAGGCCGATATTTAGTACCCAAACAAAAAAGTTTAATGAGTTTTTTGTTTTGTAAAAAATTCAAATCACCGGTCAGAATATGACCAAGATCAGAGTTGAAGAAGATGGAATTAGAGAAATTAGTACAATTACAATCAAAGTTCAAATATTTATCAAAATTTTTTGCCACTTCTTGATAGTTAAGAATTTTTTTCGAGAAAGGAGGATTGAATTTGTAGCTGAAGACAATTTGTAGATCCTTGATGGGAAAAAAAATCCAAGAGTTTACTGTGTAGTCTTGAAAAGTTTAAATAGTTGAAGGATTTTTGCAAAAAACTAAAAGTGCAGTAGATTTGAATTGCAATTCAAATCTATTTTCCCTTATGGGTTAAATTCTTCCCTTGATAATAAATTATATACAGCATACCATAACACATCTAAAAATCTTTGTATTTATTCACTGTTTAGATTTGGAAATAATACAAGTACTTCTCGTTTTAATAGAGGATCAGGAAAATCCCCTCCTCGTTTCTGCATTTTTTCGCCCATTGAAATTCTTGATAAGCTTGAAAATTCATTTTGTCATTCTTATGACACAGAATATGTTAGGAAATTTCTTTTTAGTCTAAAACTTAAATTTCTAAAAAAACTCCAAAATTTCCTTCCAAACTACCTTTTTAAAAATTCACACTTTGAATTTCTTTGTTATGATCTTCTGATCTACAAAGTTGGTTCTACTCAACAACATCAAACCTACTACTGTACTTTTAGTTCTTTGCAAAAATCCTTCGACTATTTAAACTTTTCAAAACTACACAGTAAACTCTTGGATTTTTTTCCCATCAAGGATCTACAAATTGTCTTCAGCTACAAATTCAATCCTCCTTTCTCGAAAAAAATTCTAAACTATCAAGAAGTTGCAAAAAATTTTGATAAATATTTGAACTTTGATTGTAATTGTGCTAATTTCTCTAATTCCATCTTCTTCAACTCTGATCTTGGCAAGGCCTTCGAGATAGAAAGGCCATCCAACTAGCAAATGACGCCATCGTTCGTCGATCCACAATGATATTGGGAAATGAGCACTTCGATTAGTATTTTGGTTTAATTAAACTATTTGGTTTATTTATTATTGTCTTCTATTATTTTAATAGCATTAAAAGTTCTACTTTTTCATTTGAAAACATAAAAAGGAACCGATAATCATACACTAAAAAATACATTGAGCTTAATTCATAGTATTTTACATAAAAACATTTAGAAGTCTTACAAAGTATTCAAATAACTAAACACGATTTTATTTTACAATCATGTTAAAACGAAGTGATAAATAAACACAGTTTTATTTTTCATGTGAATTTTTTTTTAAACTAATCGCATTTTAACTACTTGTATATTGTATTGAAACATTAACTCTTAAGAAGTATTCTAATAAATAAATGAACTTTCATTTTACAATTACATCAAAACAAAAAATAATTTTATCATTGTATTTGAATAAGAATTAAATGAAATTTTCAAAAATAAATAAACATTTTTACTTAAGTAAATGGGAAACATGACTGCAATATGTTTCAAAGACATAACATCAAATTAAAGTACATAATACCAGATTATTAATGTTAACTTAGCTGAGCAAATTTATGCTTTTAAAAAGACATGAATGCATGGGTGCCACCCCCCAAAGTAAACACTGCCCTACCCCCTTCAATTATGAAACCTTCAAGAAAAATACTCCAAAAACATCTCCCCCATCTCCCTTAAAATTTCAAGGGCACAATTATTTAACTATAGCCGTCGAAAAGCTACCATTACTGTGAGACTATGATTCCGACCCCCCCCCCCCTTTAGTGGGCACTCTCGAAAAATTACACAGGAATTCAACTTGAAAAACGTTATTCAAAGAAGGAATTATGCAACACCATGAATACTGTATGTTGTACATCAAAAAAATGTATTCAATATCTAAGCAGCCTTTTTTTTTTTTTTTTTTTGGAATTTGGCTACTTTTCCATTTTTAGCTTTTTCTGCTGCTAATGATTCTTGTGGGGGGGGGCTTCAATAGTTCATCATTTTAGGCTTTGAAAAATTATTTTAAAAAGCATTAATTGATGACAAAGTAACCTTTTTCAAAAAACTTTTCATAGAATGACCATTTTAGCAACTTTCTTCAATACTTAAAACCTCATATATGTTAAATTTAGATCAACATTTTGCTGAGTATGCTCTTTTAGGAATTTAGTGTGACAGTTTTGTGACAGGGGGAAGGGAGGGGATAACAAGAAGTGTGGCATCACGCGTTGTTTATAACAATATGCTCATGTTGAACAGCGTTACATGTAACAAGGAGGGGGGGGGGGCATTTGTTCAAAATTTCGCAACATGCTTTATGGACAGCCCCTTAATTCAATTTATGTTACAGTTTCAGAGTTCCTGAAAGCTTATTAACAGAAAACCCAAGGAGTTCAAAAAATATGTAGTTCAAGACATTTTCCCTTTTTAAGCATAAACAAACAAGGATAGAGCATTTGGCAAAAACACGTTGCGTATCCACTGCTCAAAAGTAATCTTTTGTAAGCCCAGAAATTATGAATACCTTTAACTCAACCACAATTTGTGCATAAATATCATATAACTTAAAGACAACAGTGGAAAAAAACATATATTTTTTTTTAATTTACGCACAGAACCAGCTTGTTTGAATAACATTGCAGGGGCATAGTTGGGGGGAAATGTTTGAGTATCGAACCCACGACCTCCGGCGTTCAAAGCCAATCTTCTACCTTCTACCTCAGAACTACGGAAGCATATCAAGGAATGTTTTTTGATCAAAATAAACACATGCTAGCGTATGAAACAATTTAATCGAAACCGAAAATATAAGATTAGTTCAGTTAAAAGCCTGTTTCAATAAACTTGTTTACATACATATTAACTGAATATCAACACCAAGTTATGTTGCTTCTGATAGCAACAAGTATATTTGCAGAAAATTTTGACATATGTATATTGTCAGCTTGGAAAATCCATTTCGAATAAATGCGTGTACAAGGTTGAAAAAATAAAGAAATAAGAAGTTGCAAGTCAACCATTTCAAATATTAAAGCAGTACGCTGAAATTACAAATTACAGACAAAGATATCAGAAAGGAAACTGACAATTGTTTGTGTAATAGAGGAAAAGTTAAGTAACCTTAACTGCATGAACTCAAAAGCATTGTTGAACTCAAACGCAATTTGTTTATCTGAGAAAAATACTTACCTCCGAACTTTAAAATTTATTCCATAAGGAGTCCAACTTTTTTCTTCGCATGCAGGTCGTTCAAAAGCGGAAATCGCTGACTCACTTTCACTCAGCACACTTACAAAACTTATATATATCCGAAGTTACATATTTCCCATTTCATCTATTTCAGCCAGAGCACTACTGTTTACTGGTAAAACGCACTGCTTTCAAAGTTTCGCGCCAAGTTCAAAGATCGACGACTGGTGGTGTAACGAAGCGGGGGGGGGGGGGGAGTTGTCTGGCCTGTTATCACATGGGTCTCGATTTATTACACAAAGACGATGTTACACAACATTTTAGTTTTCAAGGAAGGCTTATAGCTGTTGTTGAAATTTGCTGCCTTTAGCTGTCATACACGCATCGCAACGACAAAGTACCGACCGTTGTAATAACGATCCATTCGGACAAGATTTCACCGATCGCTGCGTTGTCGTTGTAACGTGATTATGAGAGCTGACAGGACAGAAATTTTCTCAACTACTTTAAGCTTTTCTTAAAAATTAAAATGTTGTGCAAAACTGTCTTTTTGTAATAGATATGTGACATGTTGTGCATCTGTTAGTGTCTGACTTTGTGTGCATGTATTGCGCCAGCATTGCGTTTGGGAACACATGTTCCTATGTAAATCTTGTTCATCATGATATGACAGACCAGCATGTTAAGTTTGTAAACGACCTTTTGGGACACCCTGTATATTGCATGTACTGGAGCTTAAACATTCTCTTCTAGTTCATAGTTAAAATTTTGGTCTTTTGACCATAATTAATGAATTATTTGACCACGGCTGATGAGCTCTAGATTCACTCTTTATCTATTCCTACTTAATAGCTTATTGCATTTTTCCTTTTTATCACCATTTATTATTTATAATTTGTTTAATATTTGAAATTCCGATTGCTTAATTTTATATGTACTTGGCTTTTTAGTTTTGCTGCGTTGCGCATCTATGGGCTCTTGGTGTGGTCTTTTCAATATTTTTCACTTTTATTATTAATATATATATATATATATATATATATATATATATATATATATATATATATATTATATACATGCAAGAATTTCGTTTAGAAGTGTTTAATCATAGCTACTTAAAACTATCCTGACTTTTTTTTTCTATTTACGTTTTTGATTTTATTTTTTACTCCGCAAAAAGGGTTTATTATTATAAATGTGCAATTGTAAATTGCTATTATGCATCTATAAAATATTTATTTGGAGTAGTTTTTATTGAGTATATATTTTGTATTCATGAAATGTGTGAAACGATACTTAGATTTTCAAACGATGATTAGATATTTAGATGGACCTGGAGGTATGTTTTTCCTTATTTGTATCTGACTCTCTCTCTCCCTCTTTTTTCCCACTTTCTTATAAACTCTGACATTCAATGTTGTGCATTTTTTTCTTTTTAATTATTTATTTTCATTTATTACCATTTGTGACATTTGAGTCTGAAACCAATTCAAATGTTTTTGTGAAATCTATAACATTTGGAGTGCATTATGGATTGCCATTCTGATACTGCTTTTAGGGGAAAATAAATTATCTTTTCACACACATCAGATTTCTCATTGGAGTTCTGGTACTGGAAAATTTACAAATTAACCCCCATTGTATTATATATACACCAACAATATTTCATTGATATTCTTGCTATGCTTTTTTAAGATGCCACTCGGATTACTCACTGTTGCCCCGAACAAAAAAGGGGCAGTGCATTTTCAGATAAAAGGGCACTTTAGTTCATGATAGAAGTTTTGTAATAGAAAAAGGGGTTTTTTTTTTTACTTTTTGGTGCACTAGAGGCATTGAAAATCTAAGTATTTTTCGACAGTAACAATTTTTTTAAATAGTAAAAAGCTTTTTAATGTTTAGTTTTAAAAATGATGCTAAAATCATTCAGATTTATATTCTAATCAGATTTTAGTGGATTAGTGATTGAAACGAGTTAGTGATGTTATAGGCCAGGCTTGTGTGAGTATTTACCTTTTAAAAAAAGGTTTGCTTTTGTGATAAAGTTTTGTTTTAACTTCCAAGAAGCAAGAAAAGTGCTTTTAAGGTTAGCTTAAAAGGGGTATGGCAGTGATCTCCTAAAAAAGCTCGGGGGAAACACTATTAATTACATCCTTGTAAATTCTTACTATAATATTTTTTATTATTATTTTATTAAGCTTAAAAACACACTCAAGGTACTTCATAAATGCTTACAGAAAAAAAAGAACAAACACTCAAACAATTTAAAGTTTAAGGAGTTAAAAATAATTTTCAAAAAATTCTTTAAACTCTGTTGAAAGAACTTTCAAAATTTGACCAGTTTCGCAGAAATGTTTAATGCATTTCGGTAAATAACCTCTTTTGTATTTTCAAATAGCTACATTATTTTAAGAGTTACTTCAAAATTAAAAAGTTTATATCAGTTCTGGAACTAAAACACTTATTAGCTGCTTCAAGTTTAATAATGGGAATATAAAGTGGATTTTATTGGTTTTAAGGTTGCAATAACCACATCTACGATGTACTCAATATGAAACTCTATAAACTCGACTGTAATAAAATGTATACGGAAACCAAATTTACAACATTTACTTTTGATAGGTTTTGAAGCTTACATAATTTTTTTCTTAAACTCAAATACTTTTTGAAAATCAAATTTGTTTTGATAATTTATGTACCGTGAGAAACTAAATAGGGCTTTCTGCTTTTTTTCCCCCTTACATAGAGTGTAGTTTGCTAGTCTAGGTTGGTGCTCCTAAATTATACTTTAAAATTTATAAATGTGTATTGTATATATTTGCCATTACATGCTGTCAGGAGTTTTATACATTAATTAGTTAAATTGTTTAATCTGTGAACTCAATATAATACTTTCAAGAAAAGAGAAAGTATTAGTTAAATCTATGTGAATAATAAGATTAGTTACAATATAATCCTAATCCTTAATCTTAGTGTTTTCATAAAAAATTTATTGCATCATTATTAGTTGTTAAATAAGATCATTTGGTTTGTTTTGAAAAGAATTATTGCTGAATTTACAAAGAAAAACTTTGAGAACTCGCAATGTTTCTCTATTTATTTGAAATACTTGTGCCGATTTGTGAGTAGTCATATGACAGTTGATGAAAAATATGATTGTAGGCTGTGTTTGATTTGTGTGAATGTGGGTTTTTCCTCTGTGTATGTGTGCATGTATGTTTACAATATAATAGGTGTCATCAATGATTGTTAAAAATTAATTCAAGACTTTAAAAATGAAAATGAAAAAAGTAGTGTTCTGTGGCATGTTTTGCAGGGGCGTAGCTAAGGGGGGGGTTTTGGGGACAAACCCCCCCCCCCCCAAAAAAAAGTTAGTCTCAAAAAAAAGAGAAAAAAGAAGAGAGAAGTGAAAGAAAAAAAAAGAAGAAAAGGAAAAAATTTCAAGCGATTATACATATATATATATATATATATATATATATATATATATATATATATATATATATATATATATATATATATAAAAGAAGTAACCCCCTTTGAAAGTCGGGTCTAGCTACGCCACTGATGTTTTGGATTCCTTTTTTCATATATGCCTGTGCCACTCAGGAATTATCAATTACTGAGGAAAATAGTTAATCCCATTCTATTTTCTCTGTTGTTTTTCTACAAGTTTTTTCAGGTATGAGAAAATGAAGTTAGTAAAAAGGTCATAAAACAAAAACTATTTTATATTTTAGAAACATATCTGTACATTGCTATTTGTCAACAAATAGAAAATATGTGTGCATTGCATCAATTCGAATTTCATGCTTTGATAGCATTTATTTCAAACATTGTTTTACAAATTTGCTACTTTTTAAATTTTATTATTTAAATGTTAATGTAAATATATCTAGCTAATCTTGTGTACTAGTAAATCATGCATCATCCTTACAAAATAATACTGATATTAAGGGGGAAATGCTTTTAAAATGTTGCCATTGGGAAAATTTAGTTGCAATAAAGCTTCTAGAGCAGTGATTCCCAACCTTTCTCACATCCCAACCCCCTTTCACCAACTAAACAACCCCTATGTGTTCCCCACATATATAGATAAGGGTTGGGGTTTAGGGAATCTCTCACAGAAATTATTTGGAATTGAAGTTCCAAAAATGAAATATTAGATGATCTTAGAGGGAGTTTGGAGCTCTTTAATGGAAATTTGTTGAGATTGAAGTCCCTAACCACAATTTAAGATAATTTTAGAGTGCGTTGGGGGGATCAGGTACTATAATGTGAGTGGGGGTGCTGAAGCCTCATAGCCCCTTTCCTGAATTCACCACTGCGCTCAAGCATCGATGTTACTCTAAAATGATGCTTCTTATCCCTATGTATTTTAATTTTTAAACTATGCAATGATATATTTTGAAATATAGAGATAATGTTGGAACCCATGAGAAATAAAAGAAATAATTTGTGAGTCCCTTGGGGATTGCGACCCACAGGTTGGGAACCCCTGTTCTAGAGCCTCTAGGTTCTGGTCTAGTGAAACAAACAAGTACCTGTGAATGAAATGCATGCTTTTGTTACTGATTATGGGCAATTCCATTTTAATAAATTTATCATTTTTTGCACAAAACACCCCAGAAGGAGTCCAAAAATGTTACACTGACGGACATATTTTCTGAAATACGTCTGTTACTGAGCAGAAGCAAATACTTAAATATTGTTTCTGGAAATCCTCAAAATTGAATTGCATTATACAAAAGTAGAGTCCATGTTCTTCATAAATGAAACAAGAAGTCAACCTATTTAGAATCTGTGTAGGGTGTTTTACGCAACAGTTGGGACATCTGTTATTGTGGAATCGCCTTTATGTGTATTTTTTATTTACATAGTGGTGGAAAAGGGTAAAGGACATAGATCTATAAATTCACTACTAAAATGTGCTCTGAATTGAGAAATATCAAGTGATAACTAAGAATCTCATATACTCATTTTATAAATAAGGAATGCAAAGAGAATATTATATTAAACATTGTTTCACATCATTTTTATATCAAAAAAGAACAACTTCTTTCCTTAGTTGGTTCAAAATCTTTTTTAAACTGAAATAGTTCTTGTGAATAGAGCCCGACTTTAATGCAGGAAGAAGTCATTATAATAGGCTCTAAAGACACCTAAAACGTTACACTAAAATTTTTAAACTATGCACCAATAGCTTTTTTTTTTCCTTACATAGAAAAAATCTTTCATCTATACTAATAATATAAAGCTGAAGAGTTTGTTTGTTTGAACGCGCTAATCTCAAGAACTACTGTTTCGAAATGAAAAATTCTTTTTGTGTTGAATAGTCCATTCATCGAGGAAGGCTATAGGCTATATAGCATCACCCTATGACTAATAGGAGTGGAGCAGCAATAAAAAATTGTTATGAAAACAGGAAAATTTATATCTATACTAATATTATAAAGACAGAGGGCGGATTTTTGCATGTTTATATGTTCAAGGTAATCTCTGGAACCATTGCAGCTATTTGAAAAATTCTTTCACTACATGAAAGGTGCATTCTTACTGAGTGACATAGGCTATAAATTATGCATATATGTACTAATACTAACTTTTTAAACCAATAGTTTGTCTTTGCTACCATTTTATTTTTCATACTGATCTATTCTTATATACGTAAACACAAGTGCTGATTGTCCTGCACATGCAATGGCAAAATAGTTGAATGGTTCCTATGAACTGAATGCTAAAGAATAGAAACAAGTAAAACAAAAATCAGGATGGCAGCTTACAAATTGCCAAAACCAGTACATGTATTTGAGGCTGTTGAGGATAAGGTATACAGCACTCTAACAGCCTTGACATTGCGAACCATTTAAAATTGCAGAATGTTAATTAATGCATCAAAATTTATTCAAATGAATTATAACTGGGATTAGCTTTGAGCAAATTAATTTTTGAATTCAAGTAGTGCAGATGGATGACATTAATCCGTTATTCTAAAAGTTGTAATTTGGGATGCATTTCGGGATACCCTTTTAGGGTTTTTATCTATACTAATATCATAAAGAGGGGGGGTGATTTTGTATGTTTATATGTTCCTGGTAATCTCCGGAACCATTGCACCTAATCAAAAAATTTTTTCTTTGTATGAAATTCACAAACTTGCACAGTGACATCTATACTAATATTATAAAGAGAGAGGGAGCGGTTTTTGTATGTGTTTATATGTTCCGGACAAGATTGATACATGATTGAAATCTACTGAATGATTACGTTTCCAATCACGCAAGCAAATTATTAACCGATCAGCGATTCGCCTATGATACCAGAACGCAAATTAATGTTCATTGGCATGCTGGGTGGAAGTGAAAAAAGTTAAATAAATTTAACCAAAATCAACAAGCAGACTGAAGATGTGTGTATAGTTTTTTGGAACTCAAGTAAAATCAATATGGATTAATATGATTTGCCGTATTATTCTTACTAGAGCAGCAGCAAGTCAGTCAAGAATATTTCTCAAAATCCCATGGTCCTTGCTCATTTCTATTTCTAATATTAGTAATTGCAATTTCCAATGAAAATTTCTTAAGCCATCACCATCATCAAAACTGAAGATCAAATGTACCACGTTATATATGGAAGGATTATATTGTTTGTGAGAAAGTAAAAGTTGGTCTCTTTTGATTAGGAAATGAAATGAATCAATTTCTTTCAAAACCTCATGAAAACAAAACAAAAAGCATACATATGCCATGGTACCATGTATACAGTTGTATAACCTGATATTTTAAAACAAAAAAAAATCTGCATAATATTTATTTCAGATAGACAATTTTTTAACCCGAACAAGTTCGGGACGGGACCCTAGTTATAATATAAAGTACTTGGAACGAAGAATGCGTAGCCTTGAGGGCTCGACCTAAACGTTCTGGCTTCGCCATCCAGCGGGCGTAGTCAGCCATGAGGCAAATCTCAACGGTACTTTTCAAAGAAAATCCTAAACGATACTAAAAATGATTTGTAAAAAATATATATATATATATATATATATATATATATATATATATATATATATATATATATACTAGCAGTACCCGCACAGCGATGCCCGTGCTAAAAATTTAATGGAAGTTCGTTGAATAAAAAAACCGACGCCCCCTCCCACTCTGATGTGAAATGATCATTTTTCTTTGTATAAAATGAGTACACATTAAAAAAAAAACACTATTTAAGTTTCTTTGGAATTTAAAACTTTTCGTCAAATCATAAATTAAATTTACAGTTGCTTTAAAACTCTATTTAGCGAGTGAAGCGGTTTTTACTGCAACTTAAAATATTTCGCCTAATAAACAAAAAAAGACATCAAATAATATCTTTCAAATGTAAAAATAATTCCGCAGCTCTATTGTTTATCGCCAAACTTGCCCAGCAATCACCTATCATAATCCATCCGTCAAAAAAAAAAAAAACATCCCGTTGAACATTTTAAAATCATCGTCAGAAAAAAAGAAGAAAATGTCGTACTTTTCACTCGGATAAAAACAAATCAAAAGTTTCTTTTCTTTCAAAACAAATCGCCAAAACAATGAATTACATTAACGGTTGCCTTAAAACAATAATCCTAGATTGAGCTGCTCAGCGCCTAACTTGCCAAGCGACCACGCTACCGGAACCCAGTCCTTTTGCGAGTGAAGCGGATGTTTTTTCTTTGGCAATAATAAATGTTTCGCCAAACAAACAAAAAGGTATAAAATCACATTAACAGTAGCTTTCAAATCTTTACATATTAAGAGCTGCTTAGCCCGGCTTTGCCCGATCTACCTTGAGAACAAAAATTGTGTCAAGTGACATATATTCAACAATTAATTAAAAGAATAACTTAATAACTTAAAGAATAACTTAAATAAAAGAAAAAAAGACACCATGCAAAATTACCCTTCCAATGACGACAGATATTAAAATACTTTTAAGGAATCTCGGCCCAAATTAAAATGCGAAAGATGGATTTTAAAAGCGTAACCATGGAAACATGAAATAAAATAAGTTTTAGATATCAGATGCAAAATAAAATTGATTCAAAAAACCTAACTATGGAAACACGAAAATAAAATGGTTGAAAACCTGAATCAAAATGACGTATTTCGAAATTGATTTTAAAGCGCTTATAACTTTGTTTCCTTTGAAGATAGAAGCTAATTTTTTCGACCAAAGGTCGAGAGAGATCTGGAGTAAAAAATGTCGCTTTTTCCAATGGTGTCAAAAAGAAAACTGTGGGACGATTCCTTCACTTTTCATTGATAGATTTAGTGAAGAAAGTAGTGAATAAATTTCAGCTAAACCTAAAAAAGTTCGAACTAAAAACGCAAATTACTCCCGCCGTAATTAAGTTAAAGCACTGAAATAAATTGTTTAGAACGCAGAAAATTCTACTCTTTTTAACGATGTATAATATTAATATGTGCAAGTAATTTTTCACCCCTTTAATAGCCAATAATAGGCATTTTACGTGAAATTTGGGCCTAAATGTGAATAAAAAAAGAACTATTCATCGGATTTTTTTTTGAATTATAGCCTATGTTACTCAGTAAGAAAGCACCTTTCATATAGTGAAAGAATTTTTCAAATAGGTGCAGTGGTTCCGGAGATTACCTCGAACATATAAACACACAAAAATCCGCCCTCTCTCTTTATAATATTAGTAAAGATATATATATACACACACGTATCATTGTTTTATTTTTCTTATTAATTAACTAATAATATAATTAACTAATAACATAAAGATGAAGAGTTTGTTTGAATGTGCTAATCTCAGAAATAACTGGTTCGAATTGAAAAATTCTTCTTGTGTTGAATAGCCCATTCATTGGCAAAGGCTATAGGCTATATAACATCACGCTATGACTAATCTGAGTGCAGCAGCAATAAAAAATGTTTAAAAACAGCAAAATTTATATCTATACTAATATTATGAAGCTGAACAGTGTTTGTTTGAACATGCTAATCTCAGGAACTGCATGTTCAAATTGAAAATTTCTTTTTGTGTTGAATAGTCCATTTACTGAGGAAGACCATAGGCTATTTTTTTTAAAATCAGATTGACCGAAATATTTCTAATTGCAAATTAAATGTTTAATTAATTGTTTAGTTCTAGGAATTCCTAATAGAGATGGGGTAAGTTAAGTTCTATGAATTCCTAATAGATGGCAGGGTAAGTGACCTCTTCGACAGGACACTGGCCGACAGTGTCGATAGCTGCGAGGAACCATGCCCATGCTATGCTGTTGTGATCAGCGAATATGTTTTTGAATGTGTTTTTTTGCGATGTTCAGGTACATAATTTGATTTTGTAGGATTTTTCTATTGGGTTTTGTTTTCTTTATTTCTTCAACATTTCTTTCTGTTCTTATAGTTGAAGATAGTTACTTATCTAAGCAAATAATTTGATTTGTCCTATTATTCAATTGTGATTGTTTGCTACAACAGTTATATTACAGCATTGTTTATTTGGAGAAACACTTTAATTTGCAGGAGGAAAAAAACGCTTCACTCGCCAAAGAGCAGGGTTACGGTAGCATGGTTGCTTGGCGCATTAAGCGATGAACTATGTAGTTGAAGGATTACTTTGAGTTTTAAAGCTACTGTTAATATTTTTATGTATTTTGGCGTATAGTTTTGAATTCCAGGAGAGCCTTTAATAGGTCATTTGAAAAGGAGTGTATGTATTTTAGTTGAAGAAAAATGATCATTTCATATCAGAAAGGGGGGGGGCATGTATTTCTTTTGCTCAACGGACTTTGTTTAACTTCTTAGCATGGGCATCGCTGTGTGGGTACTGCTAGTATCTGAATAAAAATGATTAGTCTTTTTTTTTAATTTTGTTTTTAAGGCAATAAATAGAAATTAAAGCAACTATCCACACCAAAATTAGTATGCTCAGTAATCACCATATCGCAATAAATCAAAATAGATTCTTTATGGTTTTCTCCAGCTACGCAATACCTTTGTCATTTTATATCATTTCAAAAAATTAAAATTTCTTTCAACTGCTTCAGATCTTATTTGGAAGTATTTTTTAAGAAGTCTTTGAACTCTGTTCTGTGCTGACATCTTCTCTTTTTTTCAGTCAAATCACATTTATATCTGTAATGTAATTTTTTTTCATAATTTGAAATTTAACTCTTCACTGGTACACTAACTGTGCTTAACAGTTATGCAGCTAAATTTGTATCATCATTCTGATGAATCGCTTTCTCCTAATTTTGTATTTGTAACTCTAAAATCTCAGTCTCCTTAAACATATTTTTTTTTAAAGTAATCTTATTAACAGTTGCTCTCACACCCCCCGCCCCTCAAAATCCTTTTTATTTTCTTATTTGCTCCCAGAAGGTTCAGTTTTCATTTTTCCATAAAATGGCTTATCGTGGGTCTCCAGAAAAATAAAGTCTCTGAGGACATTTTGCCTTTAACAACTATCAACATGACTCGGGGAATGTTTTATTGCTCTATTGCTCTTCGTGCATTAAATTAAAATTGTACATATATCGGAGAATATATGAATTCAGCTAATGTAAGCAACTTGCCACAGCAATGTACATCTGCCAAACCAATCTGTTAAGACTGGATTTTTAGCTGAGCTACAGGGATTTTTCCCATACCTTATAAAAAAACTAGGTTAGTATGCATTTTGCATTTAATTTGCTAAAAAAAATGTTTTTATTCCTTAGCAACTGTTATTGAATAAATATTCTAAAATTTGTTGACTTTGCCTCAGGAAAATGTTTGTATCCCTGTGACCTAACTTTTCAAGAGTCTGGGCTGAGCTCACATGCGGCTCCTCTATACACAGATTTTAATTGAACTTTAATACCATTCTTGTAATGTAATAAATATTTTTTTAATCGACTGTTTATTATTTATTTTACTCAGCACAACAAAAACCCTTTAAACATCAATAGCAATATTCTACTCATTGTTTGACAATATTTCTCGCAATATGGTTTTTTATGTATTGCATACTAGAAGTATCCGCACGGCTTTGCCCCTAGTAGAAAATTAAAAGGTCATTTAGTTCGCCTGTATATTTATAAATAATGGATGATGCAGTTCTCGCCAATATGTTATGTTAATTTGCTCGTCCATGTTATGGTAATTCGCTCGGTAAAATGGGGTTAAAATTGGAATAGAAAAAGAACAAAATCAAATTTTCGAAAAATGCTCACCCCTATGCTACGAACTAATTTTGTGCCAAATTTCACGAAAATCGGCCGAACGGTCTAGGCGCTATGCGTGTAACAGAGATCCAGACATACGGACTTTCAGCTCTATTACAGTCGACGCTCATTATAACGACCACACATTATAAAGACCGTCCCATTATAACGACCAGTGGTAGAAGTCCCAACTTTATTCCTATAAACTCTGTTTATTTGCTTTCGTTATAACGACCCTTCTGTATCGTCTAATCCAATACAGCGACCGAATCAGTGGACGCTATTTCTTGTGTTCTTTCCAATAAAACAAATTTGTAGCTTAAAATGACATTGATTATTGTTTACGGACACCTGTCTGAAGTTTTCAGTGTCAAATCCAACTTTAAGAGGGGGGGGGGGGAATTACCATTCACCACAGCTAGCACAAAAAAAAATAATGGGAGGAAAAATCGAGAAAATTCCAGATTCCTAAGAAAAGGGAGTTGACAGATGTATTGGTAGTTTGGTGTTTGAATCTAGTATTTTTTAAAGATTTGGGGTTCTCGAGGGACTTTTAAATGTTTCTTTGAAAAGCAAGAGAAACACAATTTATCACCTATATCTGAAACAGAAAATAATGTTTTGCAAAAATCACGTCTGCTAAAAAGGCAGACCTCTGTTTCTGGTTTTATCTTCAGAAATTGTGGTGGAAGTAGTAGTAGTAGCAGATTTGAAAGTGTGTAACATTTTCCTCCCTATATTTTCTACTTTAAAACTTGTTTAATATTATATCATAATATTTTGCACACTACTTTTCTAAAAATTCCTATGATAAAAAACATTTGCGCATTTACTTGGGCATGCATGATGACGGTGTACATTTTTTCAATTTATACCTCTTATAAGGACCACTCGTTATAAAGACCTTTTTCTCTGGGACGGAGATGGTCGTTATATCGAGCGTCGACTGTATTAGTAAATATTTAAAACCTTTTTCTAGCACCAGCCGAACCTGTAGCCATTGATGCCCATGAACTTACTAATTATTTTCGGGGTCAATAAGTTTTATGTATTTTCAGGTCAGTTTATATTAATTCCATCATTAAAATTTAGTGTACATTTCAGATTAATAGATGCAGAATAGTGGATATGTTTTCTCCTTAAGTGATTTATTGTACTGTCCGAAATATGCTTTGACATTTGTGTGGATGCTTGAAAAGACAAACTTAGAGTGGAAGTAGTGATGAGATTGCAAAGGGGGAGAGGTTTGATACTGAGGTTAAATAAGATGTAGTTGAAGAGTGAATTTTAGGAAGCACAAGCCCTTTAGAAATGAAATCCTTTCAACATTCTAAATTAGATAATATATCTGCATTTGTTTCGGTCATTATAACTGTTTATGCATGTCCTTGGGCGGTTATCGAAAAAATGTCCCTTGCGTAACGCTAAGTTTTTTGTTTTATTCAAGTAACTATTAATTAAAGATTGGATTAACTGTTATGCTTTGAAAGCATGTATTATTCCCCAACAGCGTTCTTTTTTGAAGGCTTTGATTAGCTGGAAAAAATTAAAAACTTATTGTTACGCTCGGGACATTTTTTCGAGAATCGCCCCTTTACTCTTTTTCCACCATTATGAATTTGAATGCTGTGGGTGTGTTAATCAATGGATATTGCATCATCATAATATTGCACTGCAAAATTATTAATTTATTTCATATCGCACAGTTTTGCTGCTATACTATACCCTTGAGAGTTTTATTTTTTCGGGAAATAAATTTACTTAGATGTTTTAGTCGCTGTGATATATTTTCTGCTCTATTTTTTGTGAAAAAATTGTCCTTATTTCTTTTTGTCTTCAAAATGTCAAAAACAAAAGTGTATTGTGTTATGTATAGAAATAAAGTATTTTCGTATTTGTTTCAGTTGTGTAGTTTTTAAAACTAACATAACCAACATGTTTTTATATTTTCATTTAAAAAAAAAATTATTTATTTTTTTTAAATTGTTTTCAATATCAACGATCTAAATTTAATAGTTTAATTTAAATTACGAGGATTTTAAGCATTTAAATCAAAATCATGATCACACAATAACATTGTTGCGTGTGTTCAATTCTGATCAGAGGCGTAGGAACTTAGTGGAAGTAGGGGGAGCTGAGACACATTATGCCATAACCAGAAAATAATTTGGGGGGGGGGGGCGACTTAATTTTTTTCCCTATAAGAAATTAGCTTCTCTCTCCATCTTTCTCTCTCTTTCCCAGCAAAGTTTTCAATCATATTTAATAAATACATTGTATATGGAGATAATGAGGTGATAAAACTCCGATTTTGAAAGGGGGTCGGTCAGTACTCGAAGATGAGCACATATAGAGGGGTTGGAAAATTTCAAAATTCTTGTTCTAAAAACGAGTTTTTAAGCGATTTTTGGAATGTTAAGGGGAGAAATGGTGCAAATAAACTTCCTGGAAATTTTTTTGAAATTAATGTCTTAAAAACGGATTATATACTATATTTGTTAACACTAGTGAAACTAATATGACTCGAGGGATTGTCCTCGATCGAATTTTCAAAGCGATTTACATCTCCCTCCCAATATTTCGAATTTGAAGATCCAAAATCGCAATTTTAGACAATCTTCAATGATGTCAGAGGAAAAGGCTGTTCTAGGGCTCTACTCTGGTAATTTTTCAAAAATTGTCCTAAAGAGCGTTCTTCAATGGTGTTATCAGAAAAGGTTCAGAGGTTCCTTCTCCTTATTTTTTTCGAAATTATAATCTCTAAAAAACGCGAATGCGGATGATATTTGTCATCGTTAGGGGCAGGTCCCGAATAACAAAATGTGAGGCCCTAGGCCTGCAATAATTTCAGGGCTCCCTGAAGACTCGATTAGCCCAGTCGGAATGCATTTTCGTGGGCCAAAGAACTATGTAAATTATTTATCATGTGCATTCACGAATCCCCTTCGGGGCACTCGATATTGTGGCATGGTAAATTCGCTACTGTCAGAATTAATAAAAATTCTCCTTTAAGGAAGTTCTTTTCTAAATAAAAAGTCATTATTTTTTTATTATTACTTTTAAAAATACATGGAATTTTTTTGTATAGTTGTAATGCTATGCATAATTTTTTCAGTAATTTGGGGCCCCTTAGACCAGGTCAATTAGGCACAGATCTAATTGGCCTTTGAGGTAATCAAGCCCTGGTTAGGGGCTGAGTAATTTTTTGAAATTGAATTTCCAAAAACGGAATATTATTTATTTTCCCATGTTATTGGAGAACAAGGTATTCAGGGACTCTCTTTCGGAAATTTTCAGGGAACCGAGTTCTGAAAACAAAATTTGAGGCGCTCTGTAATAATTTTGAAGGAAAGGGAGGAATTCGGCAGAGTAGCATTTAGAAGACTCTTTTATTTTCTGAGAACTAGAAAAAGGGAAAACGATGAGACATTATGGTGGAGAAACAGAACATTAGAAATGTGTTAAAATGAAGTGTTCGTTATATATTTTATTGTTCAAATAAATTTTAGTAAAAGTCTTTGAGAGAAACTAAAATATTATAGGAGATTTTTTTAATAAATGAAAAATAATAAATAAAAAGTTACAATTTTGGCATGAAAATATATCTGTAAGTGACAAAAAAATCGTAAATTAGGAAAGCAAAAAATATGAATTCGTAAAGTATTATGTTCAAAATTTTTCATTTTAATAAACTCGCACCTTTCAAAACAGATTTTTACATAGTAACTGTTTTTATAATCATTGAAAGATTTTAAGAACATTATAATAATGAAGATTTCACCGATTTTGATTTGTGTGAATTTTTGTTCCTGTAGTGTAAGTACCTTTAATATTGTTTGAATGATATTTATCTTTGAAGTTTTATAACTTCATGAAAAAATCTATCCCTGACGGTTTAAAATGAAATAAAGTAAGGGGAACATTTTTTTTTTTTTTTTTAATTTTTTACCGTGGGAGAGTTCTAAAAATTGCGTTTTTTATCACAGCAATGATTTAATTGCCCCCAAAATTATATTCTGAGTACGCCGCTGATTTATGTTGTTTCTTTTGATAATATTTCCCATCAAAAAATAAATAAAAAATTTGTTTGAATAATATCTATTTCGGGCGCTACGGGTTCTCTATCTGGCAACAGATTACTTTCGGTTTCGATAGATCATCGAACAATGACATTTTTGCGATCTGATGGTACCTTTTGATCGAAACATAGAATTTAATCCCGAAATATACGTACGTTCATGATCCCTTGAGAATTAGTTTAGGACTGTTCATTGTTTTGTAACTACATAATTAGACTTTTGGGAAATCTTTAAAGAATTTTCTTTGTTCGGAGCTTAACTTTTTATGAAGGAGTGAAAAATGATCAAACAGAGAAATAAACGACGGAGTAAAAAAATAAATAAATAAATTTGTTTGTAAATGGGGATGCCCCCTCCCCGAGTTCTTTTTATGTATTTATTTTTTAATGTAAATAATTGCAATGAATAAAGAACAATACCACTTGGTCTTTTAGTTTAATTTTCACATAAAATTTTGCAAGTTTATTTTAATCATCCAGTTTCAAAGGACTCCGCTGGAAATTCTTTACATTGTGCCTAAGAAGTCAGATATCTTAAAATGAGATAAGTTTCTGGAAAGTTGAAATCACTTGATTTGAACAAGTTGCTTACCTTAGTAACCTTTTTTATAGTTATGTCTGTATCACCTTCCATATTATTCATATTTAAATGCAAAACTGACTCACTATTCTTTTTGTGATCACGCGACAAAAAAACGGTATGCGAGGCAAAACTAATAAGAATGTGAACTAAACTGCGATGCCGCTCTCGAAACACGAGCTCAAGGTGGGGAGCAAACCCCTATCGGTACTGGCACTGATTTTTGCAGGCCGCGGGGCAAAGCCCACTTTTCCGCAGCCGGTAGGATAGCTTGTCTAAAATTCTTTTAATCTTCTTCTGGGAATCAAGAGGTGTGTAAACAGTGAGAAAAAGGGTGAAGGTGGACTCAAGTGCACTGACCACTCCGTCTGTCCCCTGTTTTTGTTGCTTTGGGTAGAAATTCTTAGAAAAGGCAGATCACATTTTTGAAATCAGGTTTGAGGTAAACAATGTATGACAGAAAGCTGCTGTGCGAGAATTTTTCCGGGGGAGCTGAGCCGGTCTGAAATATTCCAGGGAGAGCTCAAGCTCCCCCGGCTCCGACGCCTATGATTCTGATTGTAACATTGCCACTACTTCAAACCTGATAGATTTACAGTGTATGTCACAATTTCCTGACTCACCTTGCGTAGTTTTAACTCTTCATAGGGTATGTAACTTCCTATCCCTCGTCCTTCTTTGCGCCACTAGACCTCAATGCATACAAATACAAATACAAAAGTGACGACCAGCAACAGGCTATGGCCCCGCTAGACTGGTCCTAGTCAATTTACAATCCCCAGTGAAGATCAATGACCCTCTTAAAACTGTCTACTCCTTTGCTCATTACCACCTCTTCCGGTAAGCTGTTCCAAGGTTCCACTACCCTGCTAAAATAATAATTTTTCCTAATATCCATGTTAGCCTGAGATTTAAATAGCTTAAAACAATGACCCCTTGTCCTGTTTTCAGTGCTAAACTTTAGCCCCGTAACATCTTTCGTTTTAATAAATTTAGACAGCTGAATCATGTCCCCTCGGTCTCTTCTTTGCTCAAGACTGTACATTTTTAGCCTTCTAAGCCTGGAATCATAATCTAAGTGGGAAAGTCCACTTATTAGCCTTGTAGCCCGCCTTTGAACCCTTTCCAATACATTAATGTCTTTCTTAAGATAAGGAGACCAAAACTGAACAGCATACTCCAAATGGGGTCTTACCAAACTTCTATATAAGGGCAGAAGAACTTCTTTAGATTTATTTGAAATAGATCTATTGATAAATCCAAGCATCTTATTGGCTTTGTTGCTAGCAATGCTGCACTGTTGGCTAAACTTTAAATCCTGACTTATTAGGACCCCCAGATCAGTAACTTAGTCTGCCTGACTAATGACTGAACCTTGCAAATAATAACTTGTACACTTATTTCCATGCCCTAAATGTAGCACTTGACATTTCCCAACATTAACAGCCATACCCCATTTATCAGCCCACTCCGTAATATGATCTAGATCCTCTTGCAGCTGATTTGCTTGTTCTTCATTTTCTACAGTCCCCATAACTTTGACATCATCAGCAAAACAATTCATGTTCCCAGAAATATTTTTGTGAATATCGTTCATAAAGACAATGAACAAAACAGGCCCTAACACTGATCCTTGAGGAACCCCGCTTAAGACCTCACTCCAATTAGAATAATTTCCCCTTACAACTACTCTTTGTTTCCTTCCGGTCAGCCAATTTTTTATCCAAATGAAAGTTTTCCCTCCTATTCCTATATCAGCTAATTTGCTAAGTAGAGCAACATGCGGTACCTTATCGAAAGCTTTTTGAAAATCAATGTAAACAACATCTACAGGCTTCTTATTGTCCAAAGCCATGGTAACTTTGTCATAGAAATGTAATAAATTAGTTGCACAAGATTTACCTTTCCTAAAACCGTACTGAAAACTAGTCAATAGATTATTAGTCTCTAGAAAATTTACTATCTTAATTTTCATCAATGTTTCAAAAATTTTGCAAACCACCGAAGTTAGACTCACAGATCTATAATTTCCCGCACTCCCTTTAGACCCTTTCTTGAAGAGCGGTGTAATGTTAGCTAGCTTCCAGTCCTCTGGCACTGTCCCCGAATTATAAGAAGCATTGAAAATGTTTGCGACTACATCTGCTAATTCCTCTGCACATTCAACTAAAATTTTCGGATAAATATTATCTGACCCCGGAGCCTTAGTCTCTTTAATTTTTTTCAAATGAAGTAAAACGTCATCCCTGGAAAATACAAAGTCCTCAAGCTGTACTATAGCTTGTGTCTTGTTGGTGTCAACTGTTGAATACAGTTATCGTTAAAAACACTCGAAAAAAAGTTATTAAGAACATTAGCAATATCACTATCGTCCTGAATTAAAATTCCGTGCTCATCAACCAGTGGCCCAATATGACTATTTCGAACTTTCTCCGAATTAGCGTATGCAAAAAACCTCTTGGGATTCCTGTTTATGTTATCTGCCAGTCTTTGCTCCAACTCTCTTTTCTGAATCCGTACCAATTACTTAAATTTACGCCTTGCCTTACAATATTGGAGCCTATCTGCACTGTGACCTGTTTCTCTAAACCTATGAAAAGCAGCTTGCTTGTAATTTAGAGCGTCTTTAGTTTCCCTGGAGAACCACATTGGCCAAATTTTAGTGTTGACACCCTTTCTCCTGAAAGGAACATGATCCCTAACCATATTCGCTAGATTTTCCTTAAACTCTGCCCACTGAAGATTCACATCGCTATTGTCCAATCCAGAAGAAAAAACTGCTTTCAAATGACTTCTTGCATAAAAATGAAGATAAACATTGCATTGAGCGAAAAAAAGTCACATTGACAACAATTGATAGTTTTGGAAATTTTTTTAATGTTAAAACTCGTGAAAAATTGTATATTTTGGTTTGGTTTAAAAGATTCCTGGGCCGAGATACAGGCCGCCAAAGGTGGCAACTCTGGCATCATTTCTCTTCTTTAAAGTTCTTTATCTCAGGAACGGTGCAACATATTTTGTTGCGGTTCATTTTATTTAAAAAGTTTTTTTTTTGAAAAGATATGCAACATTTTGAATTATGTGTTTTAAGTTTTCCACTGTCTTTTGAAAAAAGAATTTAAAACTTTTTTTTCTGTTGATTAATACCAATGAGCACTTCATTCCCTAGAAAGGAGAGCTTCCACTTTTTCGTTTAACAGGTTTTAGAAGCTTTTGAAAAAAAGTGAGAGTTTTTCATGTATTCAATATATGTAAAGGTGGACTTGAACATTCAAAATTTTACTAGCAGCAAGTGGGCAGACACACTTTTAATTTATTTATGCAGCCCCTATTTTAGCTGACGCAGACCCCGAAGAGTTTCTATTTTTCCTACGTTTTAGAGCTCTCTCCTTTTTTTCTTACTTTTTCCTTTTTTCCTCCTACTTTTTCTTTCTTTAGTATGGTACTTCTAATTGTACATTGATTCTTATTTTCACAATGCCGCACCGATGGTTTTTTGCATGTTTAAAGTTTTGAAATGCAAAAGAAACAAGCGGATCTTGAGCTTTTCATTGACCGACTGCATTAATTTCTGGAAGGAACGCCGCGACCAGGGCCGCGCCGTCCCTATGTGCAAGATCGTGCGGAGCACGACGGCGCCAGAGTCAAAAAGGCGCCGAGCTCTATCAATCAAAAATGATCCAAATAATTGGAAAAAAAACTCCAACCAAAAAAATAAAAAATTGAACTTTTCATTACATTTAATAGTGATTGTGAAATTATACTGCTCATTAAACAAGCAATCTTCCTCGCTGTCTTTCTAAAAGGAAAAAATGCCTTATTGTGTTCAAACATGCTATTCAAAAGCGCAATCTTTTACACTGAAAACACATGATTTTACTTTATGCATACATGAGCATTTTTCTTCATACAGTGACTCCCAAAAGTCTTCGTACACCTACGACTTTCAACGAAATGAGCCCCAATCCATTGTTTAGAACTAATATTTCGGAATGGGTATTTAATTATAAGATCTATGATCAATTTTTAACAAAACTGCATGAAAAGTTTTTAAAAAATATTAAAACTTAATTTTTTAAAAACCAAAAAGTGCCGGAAATTTTATCTCACAAAAGTCTTTGTACAATTTATAAAATGTCTATATATTATTGAATAATTTAACTTTTGATTAAGTTATTAATTAGTAGAATATCATACAGTTTTCATAACACCTTTTAAACGTCTGGGAATAGATTTCATTCTTTTTCTTTCTTTTTTTTGCGTAATTTCTGAGTTAGTGTTCAACCACACTTCGAGTCTTAATGTTTCTAGTTCTATTTTCGTTTTAAAGCCCTATTTTTGTAATCTAGCCTCCAGATATCTCTAAATATGTTACATTAAGTTAAAATCTGGAGATTGAGGAGGTATTTTCTAAACTTTAGGACAATTTTCGAGGCACTAGACGCAAACGTTGAAAACCGTGTGCTTCTTATCGTTATCTTGATAAAAAACAAAGTGTTTTCCAATAACCAAATTTTTGGCTAAGAGATCAAAATTGGTTTTTAAAATATTTAAAGGAACAGCATGATTCATTATTTTATCAAAAAATTACAAACTACCAAGTCCTGATGCTGATATGCACCCTCACACTAGAACACCTCCACCGTCCTGATTAACTGATCCAAATAAGTTCTTAAGATTAAGTTCCTAATTTTTTCTTCTACTTACAGTTACACAACAATTTAACCAAAAATGTTAAATTTATTTTTATATGTAAGTAAGACGTGATTCTAAAACTTTTTTAGCTTATTTATCATTGATTTTGCGACGAAAAGCGTAAGCTTTCTGTTTTTCGCACGACCAAGAAAATTTCTGCGGGAAGAGGTCCCATTTAATCCAGCTAATCAGAGAACTTGGCGAACAATTTTAGGTGAAAATTAAATGTAAAATGTTTCATTTAACTCTGCAGAAACTTTTACAGCACTCAAATGTGTATTTTTCATAAATTTTTTAACTTTAAATCTTTGATCACGTTTTCTCAACTTTGCTGGTTGACCTTTTCTTACCTTCTTTTCGGTCCGATTCCTTTCTTGAAAGCATTTTATCAAGCACTTTACTATACAAACAAATAAATTAACTAATTAAGAGTCATTTCAAACCAATTTACCACTACTGTGGGGAAAAAATTCAAATTTTGAATGGTGTTTGCGGTTTTTTACGAATATCAGCCATTTTACAGTAAGCACAATATTAAGGAATAAATAAACAAAAAATTAAAGCCAAATGACTTATAAGGGTCAACACAATGCAAAAATATTAATAAAATGGCATATGATAATTTTAATCATGAATTTATTCGAAAATATTTGAGTGCACGATGACTTTTGTGGCGTGTTATTTCTCTGTCTCTTCGTTTTCTGACTCATTTCAAAAAGAAGATCCGTCAATATTTTGAAAAAACCAATGGGTTGTATTTAGAATGACATAGGAATGATGTGAAAAAATATTGAATTTCATATTCGAATTCAGTTTCGAGTTATTTTGGTTTTTCTAAAAAATTTCAAAGTGTACGAACACTTTTGGGAGCCACTGTATGTGGAGTCGTGAATGCTGTTTCTGTATGTCTATAATTTCACAAGGTTGAGTATACGAAGCGCAAGAAATTGGCTATTCCCCATTTTGGTTCTTGCAGTGAATATGTTGTATTATAATTTATGCACCTCCCGAATGCTGAGTTGAATGTTTTTCAAAAATATTCTTTATTATTGAAGACAAAAAAAAAAAAAAATCCACTTCTTAGGAAAACAAAGTGATTTTGATAAGAAAAAAATAATGATGTTAGGGAAAAACTTAAGTTTCTTTCAAAAATAAATCTTTGAATTAAAAATTTTCAGTAGTTACAGCTAATTGTTCCCAGCTACTCCGCTCTACGTCCTATCTCTTTTCTTTTTACCTTATTACTTTTCTTTTTTCTAGTTCGTCTGAAAGTAAGATTGTCTTCAAAATGCTACTCCTCCGATTCTCTTCCTCTCCCGCCACCAAAAGCATTACGGAGCATCTCAAATTTCGTTTCCGGATCTTCAATTTCGTAAAATTTCCAGGGAAAGTCCTCGAATAACAAACAACATCGCTTAAAGCTACTTTCGAAAATCACCTAAAATTGCGTTTTTGGAGCTTCAATTTCGAAAGATTGCCGGCCCTAATGTAAACAAATATGGTCTTACAATCGCGTTTTTAAGACTTCAATTTCAGAAAACATTCGGGCAAGGGCCTCCGAATCGCCTTCCTTTAATATCATTATTTAAGTGAAATACTCTCTGAACTTCTCCTAATATCATAGAATATTGCTCAAGTGTTTAGAGCTTTAATTTTGAAAAAAATTTCAGGGGGAGCTCCAAAATCTCCTTCCCATAAAAATCTTCAAAGTTGTCTACAATTGCGGTTTTGGAAGTTCAATTTCAAAAAAATGGAGGGGAGATGAGGAATGGATTTCTACTTGCTTTACAAAAAAAAAAAAAAATGAGTAGAATCCCAGAGTTCCATCTCTTAATCTAACGTCAATAAATATAACCTATTAATCGCGTTTTAAGGCTTCAACTTCTACAAATTTCCACGTAGCCTCTTGTACTGTTTTCTCCCATAACACCATTAAAGACCGTCTAAAATTGCGTTTTTAAAATTACAAATTTCAGAGATTATAAAAGAGATTTTTTTTTTCAATGTACCCCTCTAAAACTATTTTCTAGTAGCGCCACTGCTCTGTTGTCATGTTTTACAGGCATAACTGTTTTATTAATTACTAGCAGTACCCGCACAGCGATGCCCGTGCTAAAAATTTAATGGAAGTCCGTTGAATAAAAAAAATATACGCCCCCTCCTCCTCTGATGTGAAACGGTCGTTTTTCTTTGTATGAAATGCGTACACACCTTTTCAAAAAAAAAAAAAAATAATAATAATAATAATAATAAAAATATTAATTTGAATTTTTGGCATCTTGAATTCAAATTATGTTTTTCGCAATCACGAGTGTGTGTATGTTGGCGTGTGTGTTTGTGTGTGGGGGGTATGTGTGTTTGTGTGTAGGGGGTATGTGTATGTGTGTGTAGGCATGTGTGTTTGTGTGCTGGCATAAGAGTGTGGGTAGTTGTGTATATAAATGTGTGTGGGGGGGGGGGGGTATGTGTATGTATGTGTAGGCATATGTGTGTGTGTCTGTGTGCAGGCATGAATGTGTGGGTAGTTGTGTGTATGTGTTTGTGTATGTGTTTATGTGTGTGTGTGTGTGTGCGTGCGTGTGTGTGTAGTTGTGTATGTATGCGCGTGTGTGTAGGACATGGATGCAACCTGGAGACGGTTTTCGCTATAGTAGCAGCGTCGTGAGGACCCGGTCGACGGTGATGCTGCAGAGGGTGGCGGTGGGAAAATAAAATGATAGGACATCAAAAACGGTCAACTGAGAACAATAAGCAATCGTGATTGCTCAAAAACTATTTAAGTTTCTTTGGAATTTAAAACGTTTCGTCAAATCATTAAATTAGATTTACAGTTGCTTTAAAACTCTATTTAGCGAGTGAAGCGGTTTTTACTGCAATTTAAAATATTTCGCCAAATAAAAAAAAGACATCAAATAATATCTTTCAAATGTAAAAATAATTCCGCAGCTCTATTGTTTATCGCCAAACTTGCCCAGAAACCACGCCATCAGAATCCATCCGTCTAACGAAAAAAAAAAAGACATCCCGTGGAACATTCAAAAATCATCGTCAGAAAAAAAGAAGAAAATGTCTTACATTTCACTCGGATAAAAACAAATCAAAAGTTTCTTTTCTTTCAAAACAAATCGCCAAAACAATGAATTACATTAACGGTTGCCTTAAAACAATAATCCTAGACTGAACTGCTTAGCGTGCCAAGCGACCACGCTACCGGAACCCAGCCCTTTTGCGAGTGAAGCGGATGTTTTTTCTTTGGCAATAATAAATGTTTCGCCAAACAAACAAAAAGGTATAAAATCACATTAACAGTAGCTTTCAACTCTTTATATATTAAGAGCTACGTTGCCCGGCTTTGCCCGGTCTACTTTAAGAACAAAAATTGTGTCAAGTGACATATATTCAACAATTAATTAAAAGAATAACTTAATAACTTAAATAAAAGAAAAAAAAAAACACCATGCAAAATTACCCTTCCAAACAATGATGACAGATATTAAAATACTTTTAAGGGATTAAAATACGAAAGATGGATTTTAAAAGCGTGACCATGGAAACATGAAATAAAATTAGTTTAAGAATTGAAAATGAGAAAGATGGAAGTAAACAATGGATTCAAAAAGCGTTACCGTGGAAACGCGAAAATAAAATGGTTGACAACCTGAATCAAAATGACATATTTCGAAATTGATTTAAAAACGCTTGTAACTTTTTTTTCCTCTGAAGATAGAAGCTAATTTTTTCGACCACAGGTCGAGGAGGACATTTCGACCACAGGAGAGAGATCTGGAGTATAAAATCTCGCTTTTTCCAATGCTGTCAAAAAGAAAACTGTGAGACAATTCCTTCACTTTTTATTGAAAGATTTAATGAAGAAAGTAGTGCCTAAATTTCAGCTAAGCCTAAAACAGTTCGAGCTAAAAACGCAAATAATGCGTTTAATATGTGCAAGTAATTTTTCACCCCTTTAATAGCCAATAATAGGCAATTTACGTGAAATTTTGGCCTAAATTTGAATAAAAAAGAACTATTTATCAGATTTTTTTTTCGAATTATAGCCTATATGTTACTCAGTAAGAAAGCACCTTTCATATAGTGAAAGAATTTTTCAATTAGGTGCAGTGGTTCCGGAGATTACCTCGAACATATAAACACACAAAAATCCGGCCTCTCTCTTTATAATATTAGTAAAGATTTATCACTTAAAGATTAGATAGATACTCACAGTGGCGTGAACTTTGATTTTTCAAACATTTTCCTTTTTCCGAAATGCATTATTAGCATATCAGAGGAGCTGATGAACTCGAAATAATTTCGAGACATGAAGTAAAAACGTATACCATATTCAAAAATTAAATATTCACACATTATTTTTTAAATAAATTAAATGCCAAACGTATTTTTTTCCATTTTATATTTGTTTACAAAACCTCTTTCCAAGTTTTAACTATATTTTCTCCGAACGTCAGAGCATAAAGGCGCTCAAAAGACATTTGCATGACGGCGCCGATCAGGCTAAAAGAACTCAGCAGTTCCAATTTTGGAGGTTCTAAATATTGTTCGTAAATCTGTTGATTTTGGTCAAAATGTTATACAAGTAACCACATTACAACCATCAACTAAAACAAAACTAACTTTTATTAACATAAACAAAATAAAATTAAAACCATAGGAATGGTTCATGCTGGTATTTCAAGGGCCAGCGGCTCCCTTCAAAATCCACATTAATCGGAATCACAAAACCTAAAGCAATGTTTCAATTTAAACTTAAACTTAGGTTTGCTGTAAAAACTGGCGAGATATTTTCTCGCCAAAAGAAACTAAAAGGGAGATTCAACACACTCCCCCAGGATGAACAATTGAAATGTTCAGCAAAATTCAAATATTTAACTTTTTTTTTTAACATAATAACAATCAAACAAATTAACATACTTACAAACTTGGTGTAAACTTCAAATGAATAACAGCTAACTAAAATATATAACAGTCTGAATTAGACATGAAATAACATAAAGTTCAATTTAAAAGTAAACAGAAATGACATTTTTATGCGGAAGATTTTTTTTTACTGAGTCACTGACTCAATGTCAAGTTCTAAATTATACAGTAATTGTACAGGCCTCCTCACAACGCCTGAAGGCGTTCGAACAGCACAAGATCTAACTTTAGAGTCTCTGCCGAAAAAAAGGTCTTTAACAACTCCTATTTTCCACATGTGTTTCGGAACCTTGTCTTCATGAACTATAACCACGTCTCCAATTTTGAATTTTGTAGGAGTATCTATTGGAACGATGCGATTTGCAGATCGAAGTTCCAGTAAGTACTCCGTTCTCCAACGCTTCCAGAAATGGTTTAAAATTTGATCTCTGTATCTCAATAATTTCGTGAGGGTCTTTTTGTTGGATTTTGGTTCTGCCACAGAAGGAATATCAGGAAAGAAATTTGGGCGCTTGCCTATCAGAAAATGAGAAGGAGTTAGGGGAAATGGCTCGTTAATTTCATCATACACGTAAGTTAAAGGTCTTCCATTTATAACAGCTTCGATCTCAGTGAGAGTGGTTTGAATCTCTTCATAGCTCAAGCAAGATCGTCCTAAAACTTTCTTCAAGGGCGTTTTGACAGAACGCACCATACGCTCCCAAAACCCACCCCACCAGCTGGCTCTAGGTACAATAAATTTCCACACAATTCGGTTTTTAGTAAAATACTGTTGAACCTCAGCTTTGGAAATCTTACTCCAAATCTCCTTCAGTAAACTATCAGTTTTGATAAAGGTCTTGGCATTATCACTGTATACAATTTTACAGAGTCCTCTACGTGAAACAAATCTTTTGAAAGCTAAGATGAAGGTTTCAGTGCTGAGGTCAGATGCTACTTCCAGATGAACAGCTCTAGTAACTCCACAGGTGAAGAGCACAATGTAAGCTTTTTCCGGGCCCGATTTAGTTTTGATAAAAATAGGGCCGGCGAAATCAACAGCACAGGTCTCAAATGGGGGTGATTCAATTATCCTATCCTTCGGTAAAGGAGCAATTTCTTCTTTGCCAGGTCTAACTTTAAATCTTTTGCAAATAATGCAAGATTTCAGCACAGATTTAACATATTTCCTTCCTTTGATGATGTAATATGTTTCTCGAAGATGCGCCAAGGTTGTGGCTACTCCATAATGATAAACTTTTTCATGGGCCTGAAGAATTAGCAGTTTGGTGAATTGTTCCCCGCCCGGGAGTATCCAAGGATTTTTTTCCCTTAGAGGCAGATCAGATAAGCGAAGTCTTCCCCATAAATATAATAAACCATCTTCATCCAATTTAGGGTTTAAATTGTATAAAGGAGAATTTTTATTGATAGGTTCTTCCCGTTTCAGTTCTTCAATCTCAAGAGTGAACACAGTTTGTTGAGTTAACTTTAACCAATATTTTTCCGATTTTGTAATTTCTGCAGTAGTAAGCTCACCTGACAGCTTAGTCTTTTTCTTATTAATGTTATTAAGGAATCTGAAAATCCAAGCGGTGATGTTGTATACACGATTAAGGTTACTAAATTTTCCTAAATCCAGCAATGGTTCTGTAAGTAATTTAACATTGCAGGAAAGCTGAATAGAATTTAATTTGGACCTCTTTTCAATCAAATAATCATTATTGCTGGGAAGAATGTCATGCTTCGGCCACCTTTCTTTAGGCATTGATAACCAATCTGGACCTTCAAACCATAATGTATTTTCTACAAGACTAGTTAAACTTTCTCCTCTGGTCAACAAATCTCCAGGATTGGCTTTCCCTGGAGTAAAATTCCAAATTCTGGGGTTAGTCAAAGACTGTATTTCTTCTACCCTATTTGCCACAAATGGCTTCCAGTTTATCGGTGAACCCTTTATCCAATGTAGCGCGACAATGGAATCTGACCAAATATGGACATCTAAAACATGAGAACTAAAAACAGTTTTTAAATATTTGCACATCCTAGCAGCTATTATCGCACCCATAAGTTCGAGGCGAGGGATTGTCAAACGTTTTATAGGGGAAACCCTACATTTTGCCCAAACAAGACTGGTCCGAATTTCATTATCATTTTTGGCACATCGAAAATATGCAACAGCACCATAAGCCTTAGGACTTGCATCAGAAAAAATGTGAAGTTCTATGGTATCAAAATTTTCTAAACCCCCCGGAAAATATTTACGAGGTATCTCAAACTTGGGTAAATGATCAATTTCTGAACACCAACTTTCCCACTTGTATTTTAGATCATTAGGTAAGTTTTCGTCCCATCCTATACCTCGCTGCCAAGTTTCTTGCAACAAACTTTTCATCCTAACAGTAAATGGTAAAAGAATTCCAAGAGGATCAAATATCTTTAGAACAGTTTTCAAAACAACGCGTTTTGAAGGATTGATTTTACAATCCTCGCGAAAGTCTGGAACTTCAAAATGCAAGCTATCAGAATTGGTATTCCATAGTAAACCCAAGATCTTTAAGGTATCATTACGAAGTTCAGCTGTTTCACACATTCCCTTTTCTTCCCACATTTTTCGAAGTTTTACGGAATTAGTATTAAATTTCCGCAAATTCATTCCAGCTTCTTTAAAAATATCTGAAGCTGTCGATGATATGTAATACACTTCTTTATCAGATTTCGCACCAGATATCAAATCATCTACATAAATGGATGAATCCAAAATATTAACTACTTGGGGATGATTTTCATATTTTTTAATATGATGCTTGATCGTAGAAGCCAAAATAAAGGGGGAACAGCTTACCCCAAAAGCCGCCCTCGAAAATCTCATAAATTTTAATTCACCCCTTTCGTTACTAAACCATATAAATTTCAGGTAATTCCTGTCCTCTTCCGCAATTCCAATTTGCAAAAAAGCTTTTTCTAAATCGGCGCAAAATGCAACATTATGTTTCCTAAAACTAAGTATTATATCAAGAACGTTTGGATTAAGATTAGGTCCGGGGAATAAACAATCATTCAAAGAATTTAAATGTTTCTCCTTTGAAGAAGCATCAAACACCATTCTAACTTTAGAGGTTACCTTATCCTCTCTTACTACTGGTCTATGAGGCATGAAATAACTATTTTCGATTTTTGAATCAGAACATGGTTCTATAACCCCATTACGTTCCTGTTCCAAAACAATAGCTTTATAACTATCAAATAAATTAATGTCCTTTTCAAGTTTTCTACTTAAATCGTCAAAGCGATTTCCTGCAATTCTGAAATTATTCGCAACTTTAGACTTATCTTCCTTCCATAATAAAGAAGTTTCGTATCTGTTATTTACAAACTTTAAGTTAGATTCAAATTTATCAATTATTTCCTTTTCTACTTCTGAAACATTTTCCCTAGATTGCATAATCCCGAGTGATTCCAATTCCCACAAAAATCTTAAGCTTTCGTGCTCATTATCAGGGCTTTGCTTGCTACTTACGACTGAGAAACTACAAACAGATTTTCTTTCCCCTTTCATTGACCCATCCTCTACAAAACCGCAAAGCGAGTACCCCAACAAACTATCACACAGAAAGAGTGATTTTGTTAACTTTTCAACCGGACCATAACAGATTTGGTAAAAATAATCCGCACCAATTAATAACTCGATTTGAGAACCACCTACGTTATCACAACTCGAAAACTTGTATGACACTAGTTTAGTCATAACTTCTTTGCTAATTGGTGGGGAGTGAATACTAACACTCGAAATCACATCTGTTACTAACGCTTCAATATGAATACAACGCGATTTATCATCTACATGAGATAACTTCAACTCAACGACATCAAAATTTTTAATTTGCGGTTTAAAAGCTCCAAATGAAAATATCTGAAGTCTTTCTTGCCTTAAAACTGGAGGGTTTAATTCTGAAATTAAATTTTCTGTGACATAAGTTTTTTGACTTCCCGTGTCATAAAGAATTAAAGACAATTTAGAATTCGAATCAGATTCCACCTTCACGCATGAAGTTTGCAAAATTACTTCTTTAGTATTTACATTAGTAATATTTTTCCGACAATGAGAAACTGAAGTAATAATTGATTCTCCCCCAGTATCTCTGTTTATATTTGCGGGTTTGAAAGTTTTATTGGTACAAATTGATGTGTGATGAAAGTTACCATTGCATATTTTGCAGCTCTCAGTTTTAAATTTGCAATTTGAGGATAGGTGATATTTACGAAAACAAACATAACATCGCCCAGTCTTCCGCAATTTTTCACGTTTGTCAGAAATAGGCTTCGACTTGCATGATTTCGAATCATGTTCTGTTGAATCACAAAATATACAAACACTTTTTGAATTTGTAGTTAATGTAGAAGTCGTGGGAATATCCCATTTGTAATTACTAATCTGCTGTTTATTGTTTTTCTTTTTACTACTTGAAGAATATTTTTCAGAATTCTGCAGATGAATTGTTGCTTCACGAAATTGAACTTCATTTTTTATAAATGTTAGAAGTTCATCGATGTCCATATCTGTCATACTTGACCGTTTACGATTGAAATCCAGGGCCATTTCAGTTGGAATTAATTTCAATAAAATAGGTGCAAGCAAGTGTCCGTAACTACCGGATGTAACACCGAGGGAGTTTAAATTTCGAATTTGAACTTCAACATTATCATAAAGTTCCCTTAAGTCCCTTATGTGATAGGAATTTTTCACTGGTTTTAAATTTAACAGCTTACTCATATGCGCATTAATGACTAAATCATTTCTACCATATCTGTTTTTCAACAAATCTACAGCTGATTTGTAATTTTCTGCCGTAAGTGAAAATCCAGCAACAGCATTATAAGCGCTGCCACCAAGTAGAGATTTCAAATATGAAAATTTGTCGATAGGAGATAAACTTTTGTTTTTATCAATGGCATTAGAAAATTGGCCCCAAAATTCCAACCAGCAACTGCTGTCCCCATAAAACTTATGTATGGTAAGTTTAGGAAGTTTCATACAACGCTCAATTTTGAAGGATTGAGAATTACTTTCATCTTTCGAGATTGATGACTCAAACAATTCCTTTTGACTTTCAGCAGCACGTTCATTTAAAAACTTAGTAATCTTGTACCGAAATTCTATTATTCTTTCGCTATAATGTTCAGAAGTTTCTATTTCATTTTCAAATTCTGACTCGGCAGTCAGATCTTGGATATCCGAATTTAATTTTTTCAAGCAGTCGTACTTTTCATTTAATTGGTCTTTATAAATACTTAAAAGATCAATTTTCTGCTCTGCTGCGATTTCCTCACTTTCTAGTGCTGTATCTATTTTGTTACACAGTTTAGAAGTCTGTGTTCTTAAACCTCCGCGTTTCTTCTTTAGGATTTCTAATGTACTTGTCATTTTCATTCAATGCAATATTTACAACAGGTATAATAATAAACTGAGCTTACCTGTGTAAATTTCAAGATTTTTCAGATTCAGCTGATCACAATATCAAATCCTGTGACGGACGCCAATAAAAGAACTCAGCAGTTCCAATTTTGGAGGTTCTAAATATTGTTCGTAAATCTGTTGATTTTGGTCAAAATGTTATACAAGTAACCACATTACAACCATCAACTAAAACAAAACTAACTTTTATTAACATAAACAAAATAAAATTAAAACCATAGGAATGGTTCATGCTGGTATTTCAAGGGCCAGCGGCTCCCTTCAAAATCCACATTAATCGGAATCACAAAACCTAAAGCAATGTTTCAATTTAAACTTAAACTTAGGTTTGCTGTAAAAACTGGCGAGATATTTTCTCGCCAAAAAGAAACTAAAAGGGAGATTCAACACAGGCTTGGCGCGGCCCTGGCCGCGGCGTCTGCGTGTTTAAAAGTTAAATTTTCGAGTAACTTTTTTTGCCGTTGCGGCGTTTATGATCGAATTTTTAATGAAACAGTAAAGAAATAGACACAGGCACATTCTGATGCAATTATATATTATTTACCCGTCAATTAGAAGCTTTAATTAAAGTAAACGGCCCACTGTTCAAAAAGTGCGGGAAGCCGAATTTCCTATTCGCCAATTTTTTGTATAGATGATTACAAGTGAAATGCATTTAAGCAGAAAGGCAATGTAAAACCTTAAAAGGAACCTAAGGAAACAAAAAATGAAAAACCCGTACATTGTACATATTTTATTGATGTTAGTACAAAATAAAAGCGACAGAAAACAGAAATTAGCAAAAACGGACCCTTCGAAAATAATCGCGAAAACTTTTCCATACATAAATATGATTGTTGTTCATTCTAAATCGCAAACATGATTATAAAGTTTCATTTTCTTTCCTTGCAAAGAGTATTTGTAAAAAAAAAAAAAAAAAAACACGGCAAAACCTAGATGGGCAAAACGTTTCCGATTTTTGGAGAAAAATCGGAAATCAATTAAATGCGAGACCCCGTTTTATTTCTTCACATTTTTAAAAGTTGGGGGATAGAGCCACAAGCAAATATGTTCTTTATTTTATTTTTTAATGGATATTTTCTACTCTGATATATCATCAATATCATTTTTATGTGCTGCGTTATGGCAATGCGGCATTTCTGAACATTTAAAATGTTTTTGGCAGACTCTTACTCTTTTCGGGGTGCGGCAATTATACCGTGCGGCGTATCCACCATAAGTTATTGTACTCAGGGCGCCTGATCAAAGGGAGGGGGGCGGAGAAAGAGATAAATGCAGGTATTTGGTGCCAGGTGCTCCCCCCCCCCCCTCACTCTTAATTTCGTGAACAATTTCCGAATGAATATTTCGGTTGCATGCTGAGGATTGAGAGAGAAACTACACTACATGCCTTCCCTTTTATGCACAGAGAAACATTAGTAACTGATCTTTGTCTTTGATAAAAATCTTATGTTCACCATGCATGGATTTTTCCTTTTTTTTTTCCCGTGATAAAAATTTTGGAACAAGAAGGAGGTAAAAAATCATCAAACCAATAAAACAATATTCTTTTTTATTACTTGATTAAAATTAAAACTGACCCGTCATTTTGATTTTTTTCCCGGATGGTTGCTGGCAAAGATGTATACTGAATGCAAATTTTATCTGAAAACAACAAAATCTGCACTAACTTGTAGTTAACATTAATTTTCCAAAGCCAGGGAGGGAAGAAATTGACTCCACTGACCCCCATAAATGAAGTGCCTGAAACAAAAATTTATGTTGAATGCTAAAAATACACAACATAATACAAACCCTTTAGTTTACTTATTACCAAAATTTATAGATTCAGATCTTCGCTTTATCCAGATTTTTTTTTTTTTTTTTTTTAATGAAAACAAGAACCTATCTTTTGCCGATTTCCCGATTGAAACTTTTCTCCGCATGCAGCCTTTCAGCGTTGTGCCAAAAGATTCGCTTAGCATAGTGCATTACAACTCTACAACATGTCGTTGACAATAATCGCAACGGTGGAATTACTAGGGTGCGACCGCCCCCCTCCGTAGCCCTCATTTTCCGAAAACAATAATATGAAATTGAAGAATATACTAGCAATTGCTTTTATTTTAATCAAGTGAATTCTACAAATTTGCTTTAAATTACTTTTAGACAGTAGTTTAGTCGAGGATGGACGACGTTAAACATTTTTTAATTTTAACCCAAGCTCACCCCCTTCCCCTTTTTTTAAACTTTAACAACTCTGCTCGGCAAAAAAAAAAAAAAAAAAAAAATCAAAATGCTTTTGACATAATTCTTGCCGATTCGTACATAAAATGACCCCCTGAATCCAAATACGGCTGCAGTTTCCCCCCCCCCCCCCCCCATTACGTCCCACTTTTTGGAAATGGCACCTACCATTTTTTCTTCCAGTTTTCGACAGTTCAATAACCATTATTTTTATTTGGATTGAAAGGGAGCATTATATTCGCCATTAACACTCTTCTGAGGGACGAGAGAGGTGCAAACTTCAAAAGCACAGACCCCGAAGAGTTCCTATTTTTCCTACTTTTCAGATCTCTCCTTATTTTCCTACTTTTTCCTTTTTTTTCCTACTTTTTCTTTCTTTAGTATATAACTTTTAATTGTGCATTGATTTTTATTTTTACAATGCCGCACCGATAATTTTCTGCATGTTTCAATTTTGAAAAGCAAAAGAAGCAAGCAGATCCTGAGCTTTTCATTGACTGATTACATTATTTTCTGGGAAGAACAAGAACGCTGCGGCGTTTGCGTGTTTAAAAGTTAATTTTTCGTAAGTAACTTTTTTGCCGTTGCGGCGTTTACGATCGACTTTTCTTTTTATCGCCCCGACTTCAGCCTGACCTGTTTTAACGAAACTAAAAAAAGAAAAAGAAAAAAAAGATACTGGCACATTCTGATGCAATTATATATTATTTACTCGTCAATTACAAGCTTTAGTTAAAGCAAACGGCCGACTGACTGTTCAAAAAGTTCGGGAAAAGCCGAATTTCCTAATTCGCAAATTGTTTGTATGATTACAAGTAAAATGGAGCTCTATTTAAACAGAAAGGCAAAAAAGGAACATAAGGAAGCAAAAAATGAAAAAATTGTACACTGTACATATTTTATTAATGTTAGTGCAAAATAAAATCGACAGACAACAGAAATTCGCAAAAACAGACCACTTCAAAAATAATCGTGGAAACTAACTTTTTTCGTACATAAATGTGATTATTGTTCATTCTAAATCGTAAACATGATTATAAAATTTATTAAATTTCATTTTCTTTCCTTGCAAAGAGTGTATTTGCAAAAAAGAAAAAAAAAGCGGCAAAACCTGGATGGGCAAAACATTCCCAATTTTTGGAGAAAAATCGGAAATCAATTTAAATGGGAGATTCCGTTTTCATTTCTTCACATTTTTAAAAGTTTAGGGATAGAACCACAAGCGAATATGTATTTTTTTTCTTTTTAATGGGTATTTTCTACTCTGATATATAATCAATATCGAGGAGTTGCTCATCATTCTTATGTGCTGTGTTTATGGCAATGCGGCATTTCTGAACATTAAAAATCTTTTTCAAAGACTCTTACTCTTTTCGGGGTACGGCAATTATACTGATGCGGCGTATCTACTGTAAGTTATTGCACTTAGTGCTTCTGATCAAAGGGAGGGGGGAGAAAGAGATATATGCAGGCATTTGATGCCAGGTGCTCCCCCTGCCCCACTCTCAATTTCGTGAACAATTTCCGAATGAATATTTTTGTTGTATGGTGAGAATTGAGAGAAACTACATTCCTTCCCTTTTATGCACAGAGAAACATTAGAAACTGATCTTTGTCTTTGATAAAAATGTTATGCTTACCATGCATGGATGTTTCCTTTTTTTTTTTTTTTTTTTTGGTGACAAAAATTTTTGAACAAGAGGGAGGTAAAAATCACCAAACCATTAAAACAATATTCGTTTTTATTGCTTGATTAAAATTAAAACTGGCCGTCACATTGATCCCCCCCCCCCCCCCGGAGGTGGCTAGAGAAGGATGTAGACTAAATGCAAATTTTATCTGAAAACAACAAAAAGTGCCTAAACTTGTATAGTTAAGCATTAATTTTCCAAAGCCAGGGAAGGGAGAAATTGACCCCACACTGACCCCCATAAATGACGTGCCTTAAACAAAAATGTATGTTGAATGCTAAAAATACAGAACATAGTATGTACAAACCCTTTAGTTTACTTATTTCGTTATTTATTTAGTTTAATTATTTTATTATAAATTTTATGTCCCATATTTAAGAACAAATTTATTTTAGTTCTGCATTTTCAGTCTTTTTCCTTTTTTTTTTTTCAAATTTAAACATCTGTCTCTGTCTATGCAAGAATGCATGTCAGCTGCTGATTATTTTCAACTAAAACTAATTTAATATTTGCTTTGCTTTTGTATTATAGTTTATGACAACATGAGCTGAAAGTGTTAGAGTATTTTCAAATGATAAATAGATGCTCTCGAATGTTTTCGTCTTTACAAAACAAATCTTTAACAGAAATGGTTTTATTGCACCAAAAAAAGAGTTTTTATTATTATTATTATTAGTTTTTTTTTCACACTTAAAAATTTTATTACTGTATTGTTTGAAAGGTGTTTGTTTGTTTGTATTTTATTTTCATATTTTTGTAATTAATATCTTTGTTTCCACCAGTTTATTTTTCATACTAATGATTGTCAGTCGTCTTGACGTGTGTGTAGTCCTATCTCTTCCTATTTGTTCCTACTTTTTTAAGTGATTTTTTTCCTACTTTTCCTACTTTTTTAATTTTTGATTCCTTATTTCCTACTTTTTCTCCTCAAAAAACCACTTCGGGGTCTGAAAGCATATGAACATTTGGAGCAAATCGGGAGATTCATGAGGGGTATTCCATAAATATTAAAAAAATCAACGAAACTGATCTTTGTTTTCTAGCGGGGCTCGTTTTACAATAATTTCACTTATTTTCGGTATAAATTCAGAGTATAGGACTCGCTCCTATGAGCCCTATGTCCAGAAAAAAATCTTTACGTTGTAAACAAAATATTAAAAATATTTGAAGCATCGTATTTTGCATAACAAAAACAATTCTTGCTCACTAATATGTAAAACATTAGTTTTTAAAGCCCAACTGGGTGGGTGGCGGAGCAATTTCCCCCTGACCTCCCCCCCCCCACGTGACGGATCTGGGGGGCGGAGGAGGCTTTTACGGTTTTTAACCGTCACCCCTTGAATAAACCATAAATCCGCACCTGAATAATCGACCGTGGATGGAGAAACGACATTGCTTCGTAACTTGCTGCACATCGGCTTTTGGTATTATAGTTTATTTTGATCATCCCTCCTGAACCACCAACAATCACAATTCTGAATTTTATGAAAAATGATCAATAGTAAAAAATGCATATATATTTTTAAGCAAATGGTTTAGAGAGTTATTCAGTAGTTAAGAAGGGAGTAACATTCTAGCCATTCAAACAGTTCGTAGTTTATAATTAAAACTGAAGCACTTTTCAAATATTATCAAAGACTTATTCAATTATTTTCAAGGACTCTATGCGCAAAACTATAAGAAATATTTAAAGCACTCCATTTGCACTTTTCAGTCTTTAAAATTTTAATATTTAATTGTATAGTTTTTACCGAATCATTATAACTTTGTAAGAAACTTCCGTTTTAAGTTGAAAAAAGAAAATACTAAAGATTTCTCATTACAATATTTTTCCCCATTGTAAGTATAGTGCAGAAAAAGAATAGAGGTAGTGAACTATTTTTTCCCCCTTGTTCTAAACCAGTGATTCCCAACCTGGGGGCGATCGCCCCCAAAGGGGCGATCGAACTCTTCTAGGGAGGCGATAAATTTCTGGGGGGGGGGGGCGATAGGGAGGCGACCGGTATTCGGATACCTGGTAATGGGAAATTCTTGACTTTTCAAAAACTATATTTATTAAAACAAATCGGTACACAATTCAGAAATATCTTTCAGAATACTTATGTTGTGTAATACCGAACCAAGCATATGACACGTCAAATCAAAGAAAGTCGTTCCCAGAAAATAAGGCATGTATGATTTACAACTCAATCAAATCTGTTCGGATAAAAAAAAATCCCAAACATAAACCTCCTTACGTAGTTTCTATTGTTTGATTTAATTTAGCGAATTTCTGTTTAATTGTGCATGTTTCGTAGTGTGGAAATTCAAAACAGAAGTGCCGGCAGTATTCAGCAGAATATTTAAAATTTGATTTTGTCACGTCACCGCAAAATGTGCAGTTTCCGCATTGTCTTTTGTGCGATAAAACATTTTCTAGCAATGAAGAGATGAAGCCCTAGCGAATGAAAGAGCATTTGTCAAGAGTACATGGTGACAAAGTAAATAAACTTAGTTATTTTCAAGACCTCAAAACAAAAGCGGATAAACGGCCAAAGGCGGGTGAATTACTTAGAAGACAAGCAACAGATCTTGACAAAGGCCTTCTTACGAAGTGTCTCTTTTGATAGCAAAATGTGGTAAGCCTCATACGATTGGCGAATCTCTTATTCTACCGGCCAAAAAAATAGTTGAAATTTTGCTTGGTGAGGGCTCCAGTAAAAAGATAAGTCAATCTCTCTCCCTGAGTGACAACACAGTTTCCAGGAGAATAGATGCAATGGCTGCTGACGTTAAGTGCAAACTCATAAATGTTTTGAAAAAAGTAAATTTGCACTACAGGTTGATGAATCAACTGTGACAGATAACAGAGCTATTTTATTAGCTTACGTGAGGCTTATTAATGAGCTGAAAGAGATAACTGAGGAAATGTTGTTCGCCAGAACTTGAATTACTGATACAAAGAGATCGTCGATTTTTAAAGTGGTGAAGGATTATTTTGAAGAAAAAGAAATTTCATTGACAAATGTAAGTGCTTGCGCAGCAGATGGTGCCCCTGCCATGGCGGGTCGTCATGTTGGGTTTCTTGCACACCTTAAAAAAGAAGTGCCAGAAGTGATTACCATCCATTGTGTCATTCATCGTCAACACTTGGCTGCAAAAAAAAAAAAAAAAAATGAGTGGTGTTTTACATGAAATCTTACAATTAGTCATTACTGGTATTAACAAGATCAAAGCTAATTCTCTCAATGATAGCCTGTTTCAGGAGCTTTGCCATGAAAATGATGAAAAATTCGAACGCTTGCTTTTACATACGTCTGTTAGATGGCTTTCCCAAAGAAAACTGTTTGCGCCGTTTCTTTGAATTATTCGACTCTGTAGCTGAGTTTCTCGACTTGCATGATCCTGTTTTAAGTGAGAATTTGAAACAGCGCAAATTGGAACTTGCGTATCTCACAGATATTTTTGAAAAAATGAACGAAGTCAACATTAAGCTTCAAGGAAACAAGATGAACCTCATCAAGGCCGAAAGCATAATTTCAGCATTCATTGCCAAATTCGAAATCCACAAGGCAAATATTGACCTTAAAGAAATTATACTGTTTCCGACTCTAAAAAAAAGTTTAATCGTGGATGATGAACTTCCTGAAGAAAAAATTTTAATTTTTATTGATCACCTTGATCAGTTAAAAAAGAACATGGAATCAAGGTTTGCAGATTTGATCCTTACAAATTCCTGACTTAATTTTAGACCCATTTAGTTTTGAAGGTGTGGATGAACTGGAAAACTCTTTGCAGACAGAGTTTATGAATTTGAAATTTGATTGTGAATCAAAAATTACTTTCAAGCAATACAGTTACGAACTTGCCTGGGTGAAGCTTATGGGTACTTACCCACAACTTTGGAAAAAAGTTGAACAGCTCCTTATCTCATTCCCCTCAACATATTTAGTTGAAAGAATATTTAGCTCTGTAGTGCAGCTTCTCACGAAGCAAAGAAATAGATTGGACATCTGCCTCAAAGGAGACCTCAGATTAAATCTCACAAATATAAAGCCAGACATCAAAGCTTTAACGGAGTTCCATCAAGTACAAGGCAGCCATTAAAAAGGTAAAAAAGAACAAATATTAACAGTTAAAATTTTCAATTTTTTCCGGATTTCAATTTAAAAAAAAGCATGTTACTGAAAAATGTAGTATTCTTATTTTTGCTAAGTGTGTAAATGACATTGGTTAATTAAAGCACTTCAAATTACGTTTTTTCTTTTTTTTTCTTTTTATGGGGGAGGGGGAGGGGAAGGGGTTAAGAATAAAAAAAATTCAGTTTTAAAGCTATAACTATTGCTTTATCATGCACTTTTTGAAGCTTTAAACTAAAATTAGGCGTCCAGTAACATTAATCTTCACTAAAATCAGCGCCATCTAATTTGTGTTTTTAAGGGAAGAACGTGGGGGGGCGATAGGTGTAATTTAACTTCCGAAAGGGGCGATGGGCCAAAAAAAAGGGTTGGGAACCACTGTTCTAAACAGATTAACAGTTGGAGCAAGAGTGGTAAAAGCAAATAATATCAAAAGAACTTCCAACATACTGAATTTGAGATTAAATAATTAGCAATATGAAATACTAGTCGACCCGTGCGGAACTCCGCACTGTGCTTCGAATCGTTTCATAAGGTATTTCGCTCTTTAAGAATTTCAAAGGAAGAACATTATGAAGAAGAACCGAAAAAAAGTAAGCGCAGAAGAGAAGGCATGTAATTTAAAGACATCAGTAACAAAACCTCGTTTAATACAACGTTGTGATAATTTGATCATCGCTCACCTTTTGGTCGTACATATTTTCAATTCAAACATAAATATCATTAAAAGTGTGGCTGAGTAGTGACTCGTGAAAAAGCAATAATTGTGCATGTAAAAAAACAGGTTGTGGCAAATACAGTCCTGCCCATGTGAGCATCTGACGGGAAAAAAAGAAATATTAAAGAGATATTTATTGGCATGGATTCGAATTGGCGGAATTCTGATTAACAGCCCGACACCCCAACAAACCTAGCGATTGCGCCTTCCTTTTCGAAAGCTATTCATTGAAGGAATGCGTAGTAAAAAACAGCAAAAAAGCTTTTTGCCAAAAAAATAATAATAATAATAATAAGACCATGCTTCTATGTTTTGTTATTAACCAGCATGATACGATTTAAAATTATTCGAAAAGCATGGAATTTGATTAAAGAATGACGAAGATCTCACGTAGCGATTGAAACGAACATTCTAGAGAAGTAATAAATTAGATTGAAAATAAGTGTTTTTATCTTTGAATATTGAACTATTTCACATAGAAGGTTGCTTTAACCGTTACGGCTTAAATGCCCGCACATGTTTCTCTTTTAATCGAACACTTAAAATTCAAAACCAAAACCAGTTGAACTGAGTCCGTTTTTTAAGTGTAATTTTTCGAACGTAGACAAAATATATATATATATTTTTTTTTTTTCAACAAAAAGCAGAGGAGTAGAAAAATGATTTCTTGCTAATGAAGTTGATAATAATTTTCATGCTTTGTATCGTATTTGCGCGAATAAATAAATTAAAGGTTTACTGGGTGAAACTCGTAACATTAATTTGGCGTAGTATTTTTTCATTTGTACAAAAAGTCGAACACTGCTATTAGAAACATCTACATTTCAGCATACAATGAAAATGTTTTTCTGCACAAAAAAGATTTCCTTTGGGTAAATCTAATACTTTTTTATGCTTACATTATGCTGAGTGGTCTGGATGTAGTCAAAGCTTAAAAAAAAAAGGAAGAACACTCTTCGATTAACAGTCAACTTATCCGAATGATAACTGTAGCCTGCATAAAGGAGTCGAAACACCAATTAGCATTCCCACTGCATTTATTTTATTACGTTTGTATGTTATGAGTACATGTAATGCGTAATACTAATATAAATTTGATATTCTTTCGAACAGCCCAAACTTGCCCGAAGTTCAGATAGTTTATAGCCGAACGCTCTACCGAAAAAAACTTATCAATTTAACCGAACAACTAAGTCCAGTGCTTTTAAGCTTTACTAAAATATGAACACACACACAGGCTTTTTTTTTTTGCCGAAAGCGACGTAAAAAATTGAAAACTGCACTAGAACTTTGCTTTTAAAAAATGCATAAGAACTACAGGCTGCATCAAGGTTTTGAAACAGCAAGGGGCGTTTTCGAAAACTTGATTTTTCGACCGTAAGTCTATTTTTCTTCATTAGCCAGCCTGATAAGTTTTAAAATGAGAAGGGAATAATATATAAGATAAGATATTGAAGAAACATTTTTTTATTCTTGAAAATTTTCACAATTTGTTACCGCAGGCTGCTTGAATCGTTATGACTTAGATGGCAGCACGTGTTCATCATTTAACAGCACGGTTAAAATACAAAATAAATTGAACTATGCTCTTTTTTAAGCGTAGCTTTTCGAATGTAGTAAAAATGTGATAAGCTATTTGTTTTTTTGCAAAAAGAAAAAATATATATATATTTTACCCTTCAAATTGAGGTAGTATTTTTTTTTATTTGTACAAAGAGTCAAAAACTCATTAGAAGAATATATATTTCAATATACGATTTATTATTTTTTTCTGAACAAAAAACAATTCTATTGTAGTTTGAAATCTTAAACCTGTTACTTATATTTTCGCTTAGATTATGCTTTAATTTTCTTGCCAGAGCCAAAGCTTAAAAAGAAAAAAAAAAAAAAACATACAATTCCGGAGTAATTTAGCACAAAGTCACTTCAAATTTTCATATCAGCAAGGAGCGTTGCCTTCTCATTTATTCTATTCCCTCATACTTGTTATTCACTTAATTAAGTGTTCATGTAATGCGCGATATTTCTCTAATTTTTTGCTGCAGATTGTCCGGACGTGGGCCCGAACACGGATTCTCCTGGTTACGAAGAGAACGCTCTGCCGATCAAGCTATTCAGCTCTGTCGGTCGTAGCGCAAATTAAAATTATAAGTTTAACCGAAAACCTCATTCTGGTTCTTTAAAACAGGTTTTTCGGCTGAAAAAAAAACAATTTTTAGACCGTGGGTCTATTTTTTGTCAGTAGCCAGCACCATAAGCTTTAAAATAAGGCGTAAATCAAAGAAATCGATCAAGAATTGAGGAAAATCTGGCGTAGAAACCAAAAACAGGCTACAGAAATAATATATAAGGATGTGAGTCACAAAAATTTATCTCAAACGATATGTTACAAAAACGTGAGAACCATATATTTTTTATATTTTTGATGCAGAATGTAGCAAGGAGCAGGCCCGAAATTTAGATCGGTCAATTCCCCTCCCCACCCCCCGCTTTGAAAAATTAATGTTTTACATGTAGTCGTGGTTTTTACTGTTTTCCGATAAAATTTGCATTGTCTGCACCTCCACCCCCTGGAAAAACTCGAAATGATGGGCCTTGCAAAAGGCAGAAATTAATTCATTTTGGCCCCCCTCTTATTCGTTAAATTTTTTTAAATTCAAGGTTTGTGATTACAATCCCGAATTTTCAGATTTTTCAAGTACTAAAAAATGACATTTATTTTTTCAAGCATTTTTCATTTTTCTTTAGGAACAAATCATGAAATTTTTCGGGAGTTGAGAGTCCTAAGCTATAGCTTGTTTAGCTTATAGGTAAATCCTGCCCTGTCACTACTTAATAAGAGACTACCTGGTTCATGCTCATACTCCTCTAGTTTATAATGTATTTGTTCCCATTTTTTTTCCTTCTGAAATCTGTTTCCACGAACTCCTAACGTAAGCAAGCTAAAAAGTACTCAATTGATTCTAAAAGAATATTTTGTGTTTCAATAATTCGAACTAAAATGTGGACCAAGAATAAATTTATGGTACACGGAAGAAAGGAAAAGGGAGAAGAAAGAACCTGGAATGTATGGGAGAGTTTCCGATAAAATTTGCATTGCTTGCACCCAGGGCTGCAGAGAGCGAAGGTGGTCACTGGTGTTGTCACCCTTGTCAGTTGTGTCACTGGACCCCTTCTCTCCCAAAAAAAAAAAAAAAGGTGGGAAAAGAAGAGAAAAGGGAAGGGGGAGAAAAGAAAATCAAAACTTGCTTACTAGAAAACAATTAACTCTATTTTAAGAGCCATAGAGTAAATTTTTCTTAATCTTTACGTTTTCTCTTATTCATAGTTTTTTTTTACCCCGTTTACTTTCTGCCTTTCCTTTTTTTCTTTCTTTCTTTTTTTTACCGTCGGTGTCGCCCCCCCCCCCCGCCCAAGGCTCGGGCCCCTAGTTTCCGAATAGGCTGACATGGCCTCTCGTCGGCCCTGCTTGCAATCCCCTGGAACTCAAGATAATGGCCTGGCAAGGAGCTGAATTTAATTCATTTTACTCTTCCCTTCGTATTCGTTAAAATTTTTAAAATTTAAGTCTTGTAAATACATTTTCAAGGTTTTATAAGCGAAAGAAACAAAAAGAGAGAGAGTTAAACTGGAATGATATCGAAAGGGTGAGAGAGGAATTTCAATATAGTTTTTTTTTTTAATTTTTTTTTTTTATTTTTTTTTACGTGTAAATAAATATGACAAATAAAATATTCATCAATACTCAATTTTTTCGCAACAAAAACGATATTTTGTTGATACTTCAGAAGTTATGTTCAAATGTTTTTTCCTGTTATTCCCAAAAAAAGTTAAAAATTACTTATACATTAATTATTTTTCCAAATGAAACATTTTATAAATGTTTTATCGATAAGCATTGGACATCTTAGTAAAGAAATACCTCTGTATCAAAGCAAAAAGATCCTTTATTTTAAGGTTCAGTGCATAATGATATGACCACATTTTATTTGTCAATCAAAGATAATCTCAAACCTCCACACCCGCAGACAGCTATATTTACTTTGGAGGTTTATTTTTTCAAGATAAGTTTTATTACGTAAACCGCTGCAGTCTGTGCGTCGACAAAAAGATAGTCTACGTTTGTGTGCTAAAAATTAACTTCGGAAACATACTTTTTTTTTACTATAGCTGAACCAATGATTAACATTCAAGAAAATGCGAAATATAATCTACTTAAATATTTTAACTAGCATTCCTCCTCCCCCCCCCACCTTAAAAAAAGCAATATCTATTTGCAGGAAGGGGGGTGGAGAAGGAATACCTGTTGGCTCGGAACCGAGCCGGAAGGGCGCCTAATATTTTTAAAACTAGGGGTAAACAGTATGGAGGGGGTGGGCCTTTAAAATTCATTTGTGACGGGCCACAACGTTTCTGTGCACGCCTCTGGTTATTTGTATTTCTTTTCACATTTAATTCATCGGAATTAAACATCACGTTTTTCAGCGAATTAAAGAGAATTCTCATAAATAGAAAATTGCATCGGGGAAGAAAAACAAACAACCAAGGTTCCCGATTGAGTGCGAAACCGCGAGAATCGCGCACTTTTAAGAGAAATCTCACTGAAAAAAAAATCAATGTGGAATTATCTCATGATTTTTTTCACGCCTGCTTAATTGATCACTGAGGGAAAAGATAAAAGAAAGAAAAGCAGATCCATAACAATACTTGAACGACGATTTTAAAACTCCGATTTTGCTCAAATTTACCTCTCTCATTTCTAATTTCTATTGTAAATATTCTTACTGATTCTCTTCTACACTCTGACTTATCCTATACAGCTATGTCATGTCCACCGATGTGTCAACAATCGTCCAACGTGATTAATTAGTACAATAAAATTATTTTATCCGGAAAACACGGGAAAAGCTGAATTTTGAAAAGGTGGGCGTTTGAAAATATCAGCCCATTTTGAATATGACGATTCAACAAATATCGCGAGTGCAAAAACGGCCTTATAGGGTCTGGTGGGGGAAAGTGGTCAATGGGGCAAAGTGGTCATACGTCAAATAAATGGCTATAACTTGGAAATAAATGTTCGAATGAATGTGAAAATTTTATTTTAGAGTCGGGCAGTTAGAAACTACATTTTGAATACAAAATTTTACAACTGGCAAAATTTTACTAGGTAAAAAAAATATTTTGTGTGAATATGAAAAATTTTAAAATCTAAACACCTATTTTAACTTCCTTGGGAAATTTTGTTTGTTAGAATTAGGAAGAGATTGATTGCACAGGAAGCTTCCTACATGTCTCAAGAACTCTTACTCATTAGCAGTTAGCTGAATCTATTTTAGATAATTTTTTAGAACAATTTAAGTAAGATGGGAGTAAAGTGGTTATAATATTAGGCTTAACGAATATTGTTCTTCTAATGTCACTTAATCTTTAAGTATAAGACAGACACAAATTAAATATTAATTTTACTTAATATGTATTGTTTTTACAGTAAACGGGGTTAAATATACGAGTATATGCCTATATATACGCCTATATACTCGTGTTCACATGAATGCGTCAAAAAATACGTATATGGGTATCTGCAAGTATTTTTTATCCATAAAGCTATACATTCTACTATACACGTATATGCTCGCTTATACTCGTATATATAAGAACACTTATATACTCAGGTAGACGCGTACGTACTCGAGTAGACACTTACGGACAAACGTAAGAAATACAAGCAGTTTAAACTCTTGAGCAAATTATTAAAAGGTGTTAGAGGGGAGGATAAGAAGTACGAATCATAAGGAACATATGGTCACAAGCACAATGCTGACGCGCTACATGCACGTAAAGCCAGAAACTGATGGATGCAAAAAAAGTCACAAATTTATTACACAAAGACAATTTTACACAACATTTTAAGTCTTAGGAAAGTTTTAAGGCGATTGATGAAATTTGCGGCCTGCAGCTGTAATACATGCGTCGTATTCACAGATCACTCTTCGTTGCAGTAACGAGACTTTTGAAAAATTTTCATCAGTCGCTGCGCCTTTGTTGTGATGCGTGAGCTACTACAGGCCGTAACTTCTAACAACTGCTCTAAATATTTCTTAAAAACTAAGGTAAAATCATGTTTGTGAAACAAATTTGTGCCCTGCTTTGCATCCATCAGTTTCTGGCTTTGTGTGCATGTAGCGCGTCAGTGATTATAACTTCTTTATGATTCTTTGCTTCTTACTCTCCCCTCTCACATCCCTTTGATTTTGCCCAAGAGCTTAGAATCACTCTGTATAGGCCGAAATGTATATAAGCGTACATTCTCTTGTATACATACATGTACTGGTGTATACACGTAAATGTACGTATACACCAGTACATGTATGTATACAAGAGAATGTACGCTTATATGTCTATACAGGTATATAATCGTGTTTACACGTATACATGCGTATATACTCGTGCTTCCATATTATATATACGTGAGTAGACACGTACAAAGACGCACTGGAAGTATCCACGAATTAACTCGTGTATACCCGTATATGTATGTATGTACACTTATATATGCGTATATACGTCTACTATACACTTATATACTCAAGTGTGCACGTATTTTCTCGAGATACAAGTGCATACGCGCATATGATATTCGTTTATACGCGTATATACTCGTATATACACGTGACACGTATATACATATGACACGTATGTACTCATGTAGACACGTATACACTCCTGTAGGTAATCACGTATAGATGCTTATATACTCGTTTATATGCTTATATACTTGTATATACTTGAGTAGGCACGTGCATGCATGTATCTGATGTATATATGTATTGTTACAAATTCTGTAAATAGTAATTATTGTAGTAGCGTAACCTGTAAATAGTTTCCCGTAATGAATATACAACCCCTATATATTCGGCTAAAGTATACGACCCCCTATTTCTTTTTTGTTCATTGATAAAATTTGATAACGGTCTACGCATTTCGAGAAGGATTTCGAATGTCGTGGAAACTTTTCGATGTTTATAAAAGCGTCCCGCGTGATAAAGAGGTGAGTTTCGATTGAGAATTCGAACTGAGAGCATTTTTGCTCTGTTTATTGCGAGGCATTTCGTGGGTTGTTTTCGTATTTGGAAGTAAATACGTGTGTAACCGTTGAGTTTACAGTGTTGAGTGATATTTGTTTAATTGCTGATGATTAATTTAGCAGTTGTTACCGATTTCTCCTGTACATAGTGTAAATAAAGCTCCTGTGTTTTTATCAAGAACTGTGTCGTCCTTTCAAGAAAGTTGGAAGTCACAGCGGATCCGTTACAATTGGCGCCCAACGTGGGGCTACTTCAGGACTTTCTTGGAGTAAGTGTGACTTTGGACATTTTTTCATAAAAACTTTTTGAATTTTACTTTATTTTTATGGTGATTACTCGCGCAATGGATGAACAATTAAAACAACTTCTTGACGCAATCAACTCTGTGAAGAGTGATATGGCGGCTAATCGGAGGATGTTGGTCGTACAAATTTAACGCAGCATAGGATCTACACTGGAGAACACCCCCCTATTAAACAGCATCCAAGACGACTACCGTTCGCCAAGAAGGAAGAGGTTGAGACCCTCCTGAAAGAGATGAAGGAGAATGATGTAATCGAACCTTCATCCAGTCCTTGGGCCTCTCCCATCGTCTTAGTCCGAAAGAAAGATGGCTCCACCAGATTTTGTGTCGATTACCGACGGCTGAATGAAATCACCAAGAAAGACAGTTACCCTCTTCCACGGATAGACGACATCCTTGGACACTCTTTCCGGACACAAGTGGTTTTCGACCCTGGACTTGAAGAGCGGTTACTGGCAGGTTGAGATACACCCTGATGACCGAGAGAAGACAGCGTTTACAACTGGACAAGGCTTATGGCAGTTTAAAGTGATGCCCTTCGGCCTCTGCAATGCACCAGCTACGTTCGAGCGTCTTATGGAGACAGTGTTAAGAGGGCTTTCCTACGAATCCTGTCTGGTCTACTTAGACGATATCATCATCGTGGGACGCAGTTTCGAAGAACATCTGGCAAATTTTAGGAAGGTGCTGCAAAAGCTTAAGGAAGCCAATCTGAAGTTAAACCCGTCCAAATGTAATTTGTTCCGCCGGGAAGTGAACTATCTTGGTCACATCATCTCTTCTGAGGGTGTACAAACCGATCCAGAAAAGGTATCTGCGCTCAAGAGTTGGAGTCGTCCCGAAAACATCCATCAGCTGCGAAATTTCGTGGGGCTCTGCACGTACTACAGGAAGTTTGTGAAGGATTTTTCCAACATTGCACGACCTTTGCATAAGCTGACGGAGAGCAAGCAAAAGTTTGAATGGTCCAAAGAATGCGAAGATGCATTTCTACGACTGAAGGAGGTTTTAACATCAACGCCTATTCTCTCATATCCTCAGTCTGGAAAATCCTTCATCCTAGACACTGATGCGAGCCACGAGGGCATCGGAGCTTTTTTATCCCAAGAAATTGACGGCAATGAACATGTCATCGCTTACTGGAGCAAATGCTTATCAAAGTCGGAGCGAAATTACTGCGTCACCAGAAAGGAGTTACTGGCCATAGTGAAAGCTGTAGAACACTTCCATCATTACCTCTACGGCCGAAAGTTTCTGCTTCGGACAGATCATGCCTCGTTAACTTGGCTTTTGAACTTCAAGAATCCAGAAGGCCAGATAGCCAGGTGGATACAGCGGCTCCAGGAATATGACATGGAGATCAAGCACCGAAAAGGGTTGTCTCACGGTAATGCAGACGCTTTATCAAGGAGACCCTGTCCTGAGAACTGCAATTATTGTTCCCGAATCGAGAAACAGTATGGAACGACTAGCCCTACTGCCTATCAGGTGACAGTGACTCCAACATCATCAGAACCTGATCCATGGAGTGACGACCAAGTTCGTAAAGATCAACTTGAAGACCCGGACATAAAACCAATTGTGGAGTTCATGGAAAGTGACAGTCGGCGACCTAGCTGGCAGGACGTTTCCATCTTCAGTCCTGCAACAAAAAGATACTGGGCTTCATGGAACTCACTCCATTTACGGAACGGCGTACTGTACCGGAAATGGGAATCTGATGACGGCAAAACATCTAGGTGGCAGTTACTACTTCCCCGATCAAGGATGTCAGATGTTCTGAAAGAAATACATATTAGTGCGACTGGAGGACATTTTGGTGTCTTGAAAACCCTCAATAAAGTTCGGGAGCGCTTCTTCTGGAGCAAGACGAAGGATGACGTGGAGAAGTGGTGCCATTCTTGTGACGCCTGTGCTGCTCGTAAAGGACCGAAGAAGAGAAGCAGAGGGAAGCTACATCTGTACAACGTTGGAGCTCCTTTCGAACTAATTGGGATCGACATCCTGGGTCCTCTACCAAGAACTGCTGATGGAAACAAATACATTCTTGTTTCCATCGACTACTTCACCAAATGGCCGGAAGCATATCCCATTCTAGATCAAGAAGCTACCACCGTAGCAGAGACTCTAGTCCAGCAATGGATCTCGAGATATGGAACACCTTTGCAGATCCATTCCGGCCAAGGGAGGAATTTCATCTCTGCTGTGTTTAAGGGCCTATGTCAAATTCTCGGAATTGAGAAAACTAGGACAACACCACTACACCCACAATCGGACGGCATGGTGGAGAGATTTAACCGCACAATCCTGAATAATCTCTCGCTTATGGTCTCCAGAAATCACCAGGATTGGGACAAGAAGCTACCTTTGTTCCTGCTGGCCTACCGCAGTGCTGTCCACGAGACTACCGGATATGCCCCATCACAGATGCTCTTCGGACGAGAGCTTCGGCTACCTTGTGATCTCGTCTTCGGTCGTCCTCCGGATGCGCCTTCATCGCCTGAGGAGTGCATCCAGGATCTCCAGGTCCGGTTGGAAGACGTTCATAACTTCGCACGAAAGTGAATCAACATCGCGGCAGAGAAGATGAAGACCCGATACGACACAAGGTCTACTGGACATGAATTCAACGAAGGCGACAAGGTTTGGTTATGGAATCCCATCCGACGGAAAGGTCTGTCACCCAAATTGCAGTCGCATTGGGATGGACCCTACAAAGTCCTTAATCGACTGAATGACGTCGTAGTGAGGATCCAGAAATCACCTAATGCAAAACCTAGGGTTGTACATTATGATCGGTTAGCCCCATACTATGGCCATAGTTCATGAGTATTACGTAAACAACCATGGTTGATAACATAAAAGTTGTAGATAATTTTTGCTTTTAATGTTTTGTAATATTTCTTGTTATTATTGTGTTTCCTATGCATTATTGGTTATTATTTAATGTGTGTATTTGTGAACGTGTGATAGAAGTTTGGCACCCTTTCTGGGGATTGTACTGCCCGGGACGTGCAGTCCTTAGGAAAGGGGCAATGTTACAAATTCTGTAAATAGTAATTATTGTAGTAACGTAACCTGTAAATAGTTTCCCGTAATGAATATACAACCCCTATACATTCGGCTAAAGTATACGGACCCCCTATTTCTTTTTTGTTCATTGATAAAATTTGATAACGGTCTACGCATTTCGAGAAGGATTTCGAATGTTGTGGAAACTTTTCGATGTTTATAAAAGCGTCCCACGTGATAAAGAGGTGAGTTTCGATTGAGAATTCGAACTGAGAGCGTATTTGCTCTGTTTATTGCGAGGCATTTCGTGGGTTGTTTTCGTATTTGGAAGTAAATACGTGTGTAACCGTTGAGTTTACGGTGTTGAGTGATATTTGTTTAATTGCTGATGATTAATTTAGCAGTTGTTAACGATTTCTCCTGTACATAGTGTAAATAAAGCTCCTGTGTTTTTATCAAGAACTGTGTCGTCCTTTCAAGAAAGTTGGAAGTCGCAGCGGATCCGTTACAGTATCTACTCATATAGGAACGTGTTTATTCGTGTATACACGCATGTACTCGTGAATATACGTGTAATTATAAATATAGCCGAAATATACAAGTATTAAGGTTATTTATAATGGTTTTGCATCTATTTTTAACTATGACCACTTTACCCCATGCTATGACCACTTTCCCCCACCCCCATGGGGTAAAGTGGTCATAAAAACATAGGGAAAAGAAAGTGCTATAAAACTACTAAAATGAATATTTTTCTTCCTAAAATTCAATGTACCGTGTTCTTTAATAATTCAATGTAAAATAACAACAGAAAAAGTTGAAGTGTTTAAAGAATTTGTTGTATTTATTATCCACCTAAGTTGGAAACCTACGATTTTATGACCACTTTACCCCACCAGACCCTACAGAAGTAGTGATGTGCCGGATCGTTAAAAAAAAGTAGATCAGCGGATACGGATCATTAATGTCAAGATCCGCGAATACGGATACAGACCTGTTTTTTTTTTTTTTTTTTTGAAGGCAGCGGAATACCTTCCGCCGTCAGGGTAATGGCACTGGTTCTTCAAAGAATGTCATCTACGGTGAAAATATTATCAAGACTATGATTTACTCTTTAAAGAAATCTCCGTTAAAATTTAGGGAGAGTTGGAAGGAATGGGTCAGCGTTGCATTAATGCTTCGATAGAATGTGAAAATTATTTCTAGCTTGCTCGTTAGATGTAGGGTACAGGAGCAAGAGTGCAAAGCTGCTTTTGGACGGGCTAGAAATAATTTTTCGCATTTTATTTCAGCATAAATGCAGCGCTGACCCATTCCTCGAAAAACCGAAATGAAGAACAACACAAACCCGAAATCAATAACAAAACCAATATTAAATTAAAAATTAGGAAAAAAAAACGACCTGTCCCAGAGGGCCAACCTCATATGAAGATAAATTTCACGGGTCAGAACAGGCATTGTTAACAAATATGAACTGACAGCAGATAGAAATTTTAAATCATTGAGCTTTTTCTCCCTATCTTCCGACTATGAAATCGCTACCAATCACGCGTATAAATGCTTTAAAATTTACTTTAACAACATTATAGCTCCTACTGTGTATAACTTAGAAGTTCCAAACAAATATCAAACGCAGAAAACTTAGTTCTTTCAATTATAGGGCCAATATTTTAAACGTATAGGTAAGTTATTACTACCGTAATTGTGAGAAACGTTACGTCGGCTTTTAATTAATATCTCCGGTAATTAAAGTTCTACAAAAACGAGGCCAAGTTAAGAACACTTTCGATCAGGTCACCTTTTGAACGAAAAAAAAATACTATTAAAATCGGATTGTTTAGGAGTTTCAATGCAACAAATAGGCACACAGATACATTTTTAAAACTCATTACCTTCCTTTTTGTGACGTGGGGTACAAAATCGGCTTCGGAATTGATACCTTATGATTTGAATAGGGAATAAAATCTAATTTAAACGGAATTCTTTCAAAAATATTTCTCTTCAACTTCGCGTCGCTAAAAGAAAAGAAAAAAAACTTCCAAATGATGTGACTGAAGAATCTTTGATTTTTTAAGTTCGATAGTCGATCAAAAATAAATTAGTTGCAACAAAATATAAGATTAAAATTTGCATTGTACTATTTGCAAAAGATTTATACGACATTTAACACGCTCCGGACAAGTTAATACAAACCTTTTCATTAACAAAAAACGTCCTCGTAACTTAAGAGCTGATTACTTCGACAAAAATTTCACCGAAAAATATATTTTCGTTTTTTAAATAAATTGCAAAAGCTCAATATTTTTTGGCTATTGAAACACTGTTAAGTGTCTGAAAGCCTTTCACTCCAGAGGCAACCGTACCTACCACTATGTGTGACTTAACCAGTTGGATGGGACCAGGGTTGCCAGAAGTCCCGGATTTCAGGGACAGTCCCGTATTTTGAAAAATTGTCCCGGGTTCCGGAGAACTTCCATACGGGACGGCTAAAGTCCCGTATTTTAGCTGATAACATTATTTTACAGAACAAGACATTATTTTAAGAGAAAAAAATAAAGTGAAACAATGATCAATAAGAAAATCATGTGACCGCAAACGCAAAAATTATTTTCCTTCTGATTTGGTTTGTTACTTCCTTTTACAAACGAGCTGATGTGTGCCTCACATGACTTCCTTTTACTCCATTTTAATGTCATTTTCCCATTATTGGCAATTTTAATGTGATTCAATAGTTTAATCTCTAAATATTAAAAACGATGGCCAAATTAAAACCAGATAAAAAAAATCGCCAAATTTTCCGCCAAGTTGGCGACAAAACTTGGCGACCAAAAGACTGGCGATATATCGCCAAGTGTCCGCCAAATTGTAACACCACTTAAGTTTGCATTGATATTAACAATGATTTCCCTCCAAAAAGGTGCAAAAGACCCCCTTAGGAACATCCGAAAGCAACCAAAAGGGGAGGTGCACAACTAGACCCCACTACGAGTCTATGTACCAAATTTCAACTTTCTAGGACATACCATTTTTGAGTTATGCGAGATACATACGCACATACGCACATACGCACATACGCACATACACACATACGCACATACATACAGACGTCACGAGAAAAGTCGTTGTAATTACCTCGGTGATGGTCAAAATGGATATTTCGCGTGTCTATACATTCTTAGGCACTTTTCCGCATGTGGTCGAATCGAAAAAAAAGTCAACATTCATTTGGGGGTGAGCAAAATGGAAATTAAGGGCGATTTTTGAGTGAAAATTTTTTCGCGAATACAATACTTCCTTTTTTGTAAAAGGAAGTAAAAAGGAAGTATTGTATTCGCAAAAAAATTTTCACCCAAAAATCGACCTTAATTTCCATTTTACTCACCCCGAATGAATATTGAGTTTTTTTTTTTTTTTTTTTCGACTCTACCACACGTGGATAAGTGCCTGAGAACGCATAGACACGCGAAATATCCATAATAACAATTCCCGAATTAATTACAACGAATTTTCTCGTTACGTCTGTAAGTACGCATGTATGCATGTGCGGATGTGCGTATGTATGTCGCATAACTCAAGAACGGTAAGTCCAAGAAAGTTGAAATTTGGTACGTAGACTCCTAGTGAGGTCTAGTTGTGCACCTCCCCTTTTGATTGCATTCGGGTGTTTCTAAAGGGGTCTTTTGCCCCTTTTTGGTGGGAAATCATTGTTAATTTCGATGTAAAAAGTGTTGTTATAATTTGGCGGAAACTTGGCAACACATCGCCAGTCTTTTGGTCGCCAAGTTTTGGCGACAAATTTGGCAATTTTTTTAAAATTTGTTTCAATTTGACCACTGTTGGTGATACTTAGAGAGTAAACTATTGAATCACATTAAAATTGCCAGTAATGGGGAAATGACATTAAATGGGAGTAAAAGGAAGTTATGTGATGCACACATCAGCTCGCTTGTTTCTGTTTTGGCGGCCGACCATGAGGACCGAATGGTTGCTTCTTCTTTGCTCATTGACTATATTGGAAATATAATCTCCGCGCATGCGTCGTCAATCGCAATGAAAACGATTTTTATACTTTTAAAAGCGACATTTTACGAGGTTTAATGCTTTGTTGCGATTGAATTTTTCAGATTTATCATGAACAGACGTTTCAAAAATATCTTGCAGTCGCCACGGTCATGACCCCTTGCCCTGAGGTCCCTATCTGTGTCCAAATATTACACGCAGGACCCCTCCCCCCTTCCGAATAAGCCTCCTTCTCCCTGAAAAAAAAAAAAAAAAAACTGGATCCGCCCTTAGGCATTTAGTAGTAACAGAAAAATCAGTTAATCTGAATTGTTTCAACAAATCAATGAAACATAACTTGTTCAAGTCTCTGAGCAACTGAATGTAAGAGGTAATGATATGAAAGAGACTTTTAATCTAATAACACACTGAACTGTTTCCAATTAACAATGTGCTATATAAGAAGAAAAAGATTTTGCTGAGAGGTTAGTTTTTTTTTCTCCATACGTTTAGTAATTATACAGTGGAACGTCGATTATCCGAGCTGATTGGGGCCACTAGTGCCTCGGATGTCGGGAATCTCGATTAATAGGAACTGAGCGTAAAAACTTTTCGGGATCGAGAAATTTTCAAAATGTATGTACTGTCAGCCCCGCTCAATCGGGTAACGGATAAACGTATACCCCGCTTTTAGAACCGAATATTTCTCCGTAGACGCTATGTTAAAGATCCCCGCTCAATCGAATAATTTCCCCGGATAATCGGAAAATAATGATCAGCTTTCGCAAACATTTTGCTGAGAAAAATTTTGAATACATTAGAAAGGAATTAAGTGAGCACAATTATTGAACTTAAAATATAAAGTAATATTTATCACTGACAACGGGCAAGAAAAACAACATTCATTTTCCATCAAAACGTTTTCACTA